>NC_046222.1:43775562-44075562 GCF_009819885.2 Catharus ustulatus
AACTTTATCGAGCAAAGTTGCTTGTTTTGATAAATGTGACCCTTGTAAAAGCCGTGTTCTGAGACTGGCTGGTAGATCACTTTAGGAATAATTGCTTGACTTCTTTGAAGGGGAGGGAGCATGGTTGAAAAGGAAATTCATAGTTAGCTGATGTAATAATTTAAAAAAAAATATACCAGTTGCTAATGACTTTGAGCAGATTCTTGAAAGTTTTCAAAAGTGGAGATTTATAGTAGAATAAAATCACTCATGGATGAGCCTGTACCAGGCACAGGTAAAATGATTTGTCTCAGAAACGTTTTAAAGTTTTTATGTCAATATATCTTGTGTTGGTTGGATGAATTTGAGTGAATAATTAGCATGCCTTCTATTTCATAACCTGCATTGCTATACACACTTGGCTTGTACATGTTACTGTTCTGCTAAGGACTCTAATGGCTTGCTACAAAACAATGACTAGAAAATAGTAAAGACAAAAATGTTTTGCATTCTCCACCTATGTACACATGAGCAGTAGTCTGTGTGTCTCTCAATTTTCAGTTTTAAATTACTTGCATAGTTATACTACTTGCCCTATCTATTCTAATCTTTGATTTTGACCTGTCCAAGTTGTTTTATTTCTAAGGAGTTGTCAGTTCATATAGAAAAACAAGGTAGCAAGAGATGAACCTGAAAAACTGGAGTGCATTTTAAATGGACCCTTGTCTTTGGCTGAGGAGAGTGTGCTGGTATTGACCAGTCCATGATACAGGAACAGTCTTGATTTTCTTATTAATGTTAAAAGTAGCACTACTGAATCACTTGTATCATTTTTGTCTAGCTAAATACAGAGCTCCACTATGTCTTATTCAACAATGATCCGTCATGGAGCACATAACTGCATCTCTCAATGGTGCTTGATTACCTCATACATACAATAGATATAATAATTGGAATATAGAACTGTAGAATGGTTTGGGTTGGAATGTTGCATTATTTGGGTTAAAGGTCACATAGTTGCAACCTTCCTACCTTGGGCAGAGACATCTCCAACCAGGTCAGGTTGCTCAGAACCCTGTCCAACCTGAACTTGAATGTTTGCAGGGATGGAGAGCCCACAACCTCTATGGACAACCTGTTCCAGTGTTCCACCACCCTTATTGTAAAAAAACTTCTTCCTTGTATCTAGGCCCAATCTACTCCTCGTTAGTTTAAAGTCATTACTGTCATATCCCACCTCTAATTGGAAGGGAGCACTCAAGATTTATAAATGGCTGTGATTGAAAAAGAAAGGCAAAAACCAGCTCAAAAAAAGTTTCATTTTATTAGCAAACTACATGCTTAGCATGGAAACTTATATATGTTTTACTCCTATTTTCTAACAGTAAGAATAATTTAAAAATAAAAGAAAAGGGAGAAGAGGAGAGTGAGGGAGGAAAAGTGATCAGATTTTGGCACAGTGATCAGATTTTGGCACAATGAAGAATAATAGGAACAATAGGCAAGACTATTCTATGAGGGAAGTGGGTTCTGGTACTGTTTTTCTGCATGAACTATTACACTTCTTACTGTCTTTTTATCAGAATAAAGGGGTGTATAGGTTTGTCTTCTAACACTGAAATACACAGGGATATCTTCCTCTTCCATCAAACCAGCAGCAACCTAGTCACTGATCAAGCAAAATTACATATGCTTTCAGATGAGGAGAATATGAATAGAAAATCATATGTAATGATATAACAAATTGAAGACATTGAGCATCTCTGGTGATAAATGAGAAAGGAAACTGTGCAAAATGAAATGTAAATGTATTGGTATCATAATAATTGAATGATAGCACTATGGCAGAAATGTTCTATTGAGTTCTATTAATAAAAACTAATTTTTAAAAAAATTAAATAAGAGGAGGGGTTTTTTTTTTTGCTTTGTTTTCTGTTTCTGCATGTAATTTCATCTCAACCTGCTTGTCTTCAAGAAAAAAAACCACCAAAAAACCACCAAAAAACTGCCTTAGAAATTCAATTTTGCATTACCTCTCATAGTAAGTGCTTCAACTTGCCTTATGCTTCAGAGGAAGTGCTAAATCCTTCATTTATATGGTAAAAACAATAAATGGCCTTATTTAACACAAGCTGCAGTATATTAGCTTTATCCTTTAGGTGGATAGTAAATCCAGCTAGCATAACTAAAGAGTGTCAGTCCTACCCAGGGCTCTGTAAGAGCCCTAGGAATGAAACACAGAAGAATGGCACTATTTTTCTCAGTGGCAGTTGGAGTCTCCTGTCAATTCAGGGGAATTCTGTGTTGAAACCTTCCTGCTAACAGATGAGTTAAACACTTTACATTGCTCAAATATTAAATCACACAGCAGATGGCTGTGCTCTTTCCCCCACTTGCTCCTACATGCCCAACAGTACAATTAGCAATAGTTAGGCTGAGCTATATTTTGAAATCAGGTTATCACTCTGACTTGTAGTTACTCTGAAAAAATATATTTTGAAATTCATGAATCTGAGGAAAATCTGTAATTCTTAATGCTATTCCAATAAGAGAAGGTCAAATTTCTGGGAAAATACCAGAATTTTTCCCTTGAAATTTTCATATGTGTCCACATTTAATAGGAAAGCAAAGCCATCTTCTTATTTAATAAAGTTAACAGGACTACAGACCCTCAAAATGAAACTTGGAGCCAAAGTATATGGCGGTTTGCATTTACTTACTAAGCTGAATGTTTGTATTTGCTCTTTTAAAATGTAGTATCATAAAAATCTCTCCCATTTCAAGAGTGTTCCTGCTTCTATTTTTGTAAAGAACTGGGAACCACTTTAAAATTTTCAAGATCTACTGATCCTTTTAAAAATTTTTGATATCATGCTGCTAGTATTATTTTTTTCCCCAAAGATTGGTGTGAAGCATGCACTATGAAGAGATCTTTGTTTATTTACATATTCTTCCAGTCAGTCTGCTGTAATAACAGTATTTAATTAATTTAGAGCTGATCATTTGAGGTAAAAAGACAAAATGCTAACTGAAAAATTCGAAGTTTACTACTCTTTTCTACTTTGTGAAGGAAACAAGAAGTCAAAAAGGTTTCAAAGTTTTCATTTTAAATATTTAAAGACCATAGGGCCTTATATTTTCAAAGTTGTTTAGACAACCAAGTGTCTGCTCAGTATAACTACATAATTGTATATAGGCATATCTAAGCACCTAACTATCTTGAAATTTTGGTCAAGGATAGCTTTGGACAAAATTTATTAAAGTCTGTTAAAATTCTGCTGTTATTCAAGAACAGATACTTGTAATAGTTTAAACCTATTTTCACATGCAATGGATATTCCAGGAAAAAAAAAGGAAATTAATTATAAGAAATGCAATAGTTCTTTGTTTTTGCTTCAAATTCAGCTTTCTGCATGGTGCAGTCTGAAATAACTTACAATGATTGTGAACAAGGAAGGTGCCATTTTTCAGTCTCTAAAATATTAATAGGAAAAAAAAGTTTCTAATAATGTATGCCAACATATATACTTTTTAAAATGAATATATATGAAGAGAATATATCATTTTACTCAGCAAAAATATCATATAAAGTTGCAGTAGACCGCGAAGGAGTATTTTTAGAGGCTATGCTGAAGAAGAAAACTGATTGAAATGATGGGTTAGTTCAATTGACCTGAGTCAATCTTCCCTGGTGACAGAAAACATCTTCTTATAATTACCTATAAATATTAAACATGACCTAATATCTCATCCTTCTGCGTCTGAGGTAAAAAACCAAAACAAAAAACCCAAAACAACACAAGGCATTTAGTAGCATGTAGGAAATAGTTATACTGAGTACCTTGGTATAATTCTCATACTGAAGGTAAAGTTCTGATCACGTCTAGGACATGACTAAAATTTATATGGCATTTTAGGATGGATATCTGGATTTTGGGGAGGCAGAGACTTTCTTTTGTCATTCTGCAGCAAATCAAGCATTGATAAAAGGGCTTTTTCTCAATGTAATTAGTGTCTTTCATTCTCATTCTAACTGTTGTAACTTCAGTGCCTGTGAGAGGAAAGTATTCCTTTTTCCTTTGCTTCTTCTTCACCTGAAGGAAAATGACAATGCCAAATGCTAGTAAAATATGCTGAGACACATTTCAATATGTTGAAAAATACATGAGACTTCAAGACTATTTCCAGATCCATTAATATATTACAGTTTTATTGCATAGTAATAATGGGCTGAACATTACACATGGAGGCAAGAGTGGCTATTTCTTATGAAATATGAAAAGGTGTGTGGTTTGCTCAATACCTGTGCTCCTTTTTGTGGAGAAAAAAAATTGACTGAAGATCTCCAGCAACAGAATATAGCCTGACCTTATTTTAAACACCCTAGAAACCCAACACAAAAGAAACCAATTAGGGCAATGGGTTATTAATTAGAACAAGATTCAACTTTTACCAAGGCAGACGTGCAAATAAGGACCATGCTTGTTTTCCTCCCTCTGCATGAAGTTTTGGGTCCATAGGGGATGAAAATGTGCACATAAAATGCTTGTGCTGTTTTCTTTAAAAGCGCTCCTTAAAGGCTGATGTGCTTCATAAGTTTCCCCAAAGTATTGAATATTGATGTTCAGTTCAGACTGGGACTTATTATGCTGAACATCAATTTGCCAGATCCTATTATAGTAAAAACCTTGAGATAATGTTTAATGGCATGAACTGAGAATGCTGTAGTGAAGTTAAATGAAATGTGCCTGGAGAACCTAAGCGATTCAGGAAGAATCTTGAGATTTTTAGTCTTACACACAGTTTCTTAGAAGTGTGTTTATAGGGAACACTTTGTCTCTTTTGGCAATGAAAGAAAAAAAAAAAGGAAAAAAATAATATCAAAACGAAACTACTATTTTTAGATTGAGACACTTATTTTCTCCAAAAGGGAAAATGTGCAATGAGTCATTCCTGCAGCTGGTGCTAAAGCTGGGTTAGTCATATGCCTGTGAACTTCTTAACTTGAGTACAAACACCAAAAGCTTTCCAAAGGAACTAAAACCAGAAGTTCATAAAGTATATGTCAGTCCATGAGTCAACAATGTCATATTTTCAAGTCACCTCCACCTTACCATCTTTCATAAGTGTCTATGCTTTTAACCAGTGCTTCCTGCATCTGTAGTATTAGCTGTGCATTTCATGAAGTTAAAATAAGATTGGTTTATGAAAAATATCTTTAAGTAGTAATTATGTCTTATCCTGTGAAGCCTCTACATCACTGATCCTAGCAAGTACGGCAGTGTTCACCTTTTCTGCACATCTTCAAGGTGCAGAAATTCTCTCTGGCATTATACTGCTAAGATATTTTTCCTTTTCAAGTTTGGAAATTCAGTTGGTCTTCTAATGAGCTCAGGAAGCTGCAAGCATTGTGGATTGCTCCTTAGATTGCTCCTTCCAGACTACTCATAAAGCTAAGAGGAGACAGATTGCAAAGAGCAAATAGTTGCTTACAGCTGTCAAAGAAGTCACCTGACAGTGACTCAAATTGTCATAGAGTCATAGAATCATAGGATGGTTTGGTTGGAACAGACTTTAAACATCATCCAGTTCCAATCACCTGCCATGGGCAGGGGCATTTTTCACTAGACCACGCTGATCAGCTCTCCATTCAGCCTGGCCCTGAAACTTCCAGGCATGGGGCATCCACAACTTGACCAACCTGTTTCATTGCCACATCACCCTCACAATAAATAATTTTTTCCTAATTTCTAATCTAAATTTAATGTCTTTCAGTTTAAAGCCCTTACTCTTTCTCCTGTGTCGCCCTAAGTCTCTACACTCCTGTCACTGTAGGCTTTTGTAAAAAGTCCCTCTCCACCTCACTCACGGGATCCCCTTCAGTAATTAAAGGCCACTATTCTGTCTCTCCCCAAAACCTTCTCTTCTCCAGGCTAAACAGCTCCAGCTCTCTCAGTCCGTCTTCATGGGGCATATGCTCCATCCCTCTAATCATTTTTGTGGCCTCCTTTGGACTCACTCCAACAGATCCACAACCTGCTGAGGGGAACCAAAGTTGAATGCAGCACTGCAGGTGGGGTCTCACAAGAGCAGAGAGGAGAAAATCACCTCCCTCGACCTGCTGGCCAGCCTGCTTCTGATGCAGTCTAGGATATGTCCTTCCAGCCAAATGATTAATAAAACACAGTTGTTGGATAATAAGTGAGATTTTTTTTTTGCCCAACATCAGCAGCTTTGGCAGCTCTACTTGCATGTAACCTATGCTCCATGGCTGGCCAGGAAAGATCACGATTTGTATCAGACTGCCTCAGATTAAATGATGTGGGGCAGCCTGACCCACAGCACATAGCCCTGAATACTCTCACGTGTTGGGAGCTGGAAATGCTGGCATCCAAACTCACTGTTGACCAGGTCCTAGTTACATACAATAGCAAGCACAAGAAACTGAACAGTTCGTAATTTTTATTTAAAATGTTGAAATTGTTGTAAATGATGATAAATTGCAGCCAGGCAATGCTGTGTGATGCCTAAGCAACCCCATCTCATAGAAAAAAACACCATGAAATCATTGGGGAAATGACTCTAATTCTAGCAATAAGAGGAGTAGTTGTTGAAAGGACTGAAAGCGGTCATCTGGACTGTCCTTTAGGCAATTCTAAAAGGAGAAAAATAACAGCCTATTATTCTTTGTTTGCAATTGTTTCACACCTTAAATTCAGTACATTTTGCTATTTCTATTAGGAAAAGTCCAAAAAAGCCTAATTTGTTACAGCTGTGGAGGAGAGTAAAGCACTAAATTAAATTAATTCATATGTCAATATGAAAGAAAAATTCATCAGTATTTTACTCCAGTAGTTCATGCCTTCTCGATGCTTTATCTTAATGATGTGAAAGTTTTAACGTGAAAAGTTTGATTATACTTTTTAATAAAAACAGTGGTGAGACTTTAGTGCGTGCATTTATATTACAACCTTAGTCTACTGGCTATTGTTGTCAATTTCTTTTGAATGTTCACAGGTTTCAGCTGATTCAACTCTCCACAAGACCTTCATCTTGTTTTGCTTTGTTTTGGTTTGGTTTGGTTTTTTTTAGGAAACTCCCTTGCAAATATCTAGATGCAGAAGAGTTGATGAGATGATTGCTTTCCAATACTGAGGTAAGAATCACTTAAATAATTCTTTACATACATTTCAGACACTATTAATGTATTTTCTTTTCTGTAGAAAAGGATAAAGTTCATTCTACCTGTTACTGGGACAGTGTCCACATGACAGATGGTAACTTGTTCAGATTTTAACAGGTATTGGTGGGTGACATGTCAGAGTTTGGAACCTCTGACTGTCTCTTAGATTTGGCAGTGGCAAAAACAGTGGTTCCGGATTGGCCAGAAACCTGTTAAGCTTAGGCATGTTGTTCTATTGCGCTGTTTCAAAACTATTCTTTCTCCCATCACATTTTCCCATTTACTATACGAACACCACTCCAGTGAAGAAACTTCAATTAATATTATAATGTTACATTTCTGCATTCTTGAAGCCTTCATTATCTTCAATAACACCCTCCAGGTTTATGTTAAACAATTTGAGTACTGAGAAGGAGGTATTGGGAATGTGTCCATGATTGTCATTGGTTCTACTCTATTTAGGAAATATCACAGAATGGTTTGGGTCAGAAGGGACCTTAAAGATCATCTGGTTTCAAGTTCCCTGTCCTGGACAGGGACACATTCCAACAGGCCAGATTGCTCCAAGGATTTCCTGTAGTACTAGAAATGGGCAGACATTTAGTTATACAAAAACATATGTTCTTTTCATATATGTAATTTGGAAATGCAATTCACCTTTGATCTGTACTACAGGCCATCTGTACAGATTAAGTGCAGCACTGATACAACAGTGTCCAGCTAATTGTTAACCTTTGAGGGGCAATCCTGTTTGTTTATTGTAAGTTTTACACCATCTAAAACTATCCAGACAAAGAATGACTCCAGAATGTGTATGAAATCAAGGATTGTATGACATAGTAGTGTGATCTGCTGAACAATTGTTAATAATAGTTTTCATATTGGATTCATCTTTTGTCTGCTCATGATGTTTGTAGACTATTTGTGCTAATATCACAATATTTGTGCTAAGTTCAAGCAGAATGGGTTCGTGACACTGTAAATTCTTTGAAATGAGCCACTGCCACATGTATACATTCCTGTAGTCATCAGTGAACAGCAGTTGCTCTAACACAACCTATCAATACAGACCCAGTTTTACCAACATGCAGGACACTGTATTGTGGTGCATTTATCTTGGCCACCAGCTAAGCCCCTGCACTGCTACTCATTGATTGCCCACGCCCCATGCTGCCCCCATGGAATGGGGGAGGCAGTAGGAAGAACAAAAGTGAGAAAACTTACAGGTCAAGGTAAAGACAGTTCATAAATTAAGGAAAGAGAAAGCTGAAGCAACACACAATAACTAGTTCACACACAATCATTCACCACTTCCCACAAAACCAATGCTCAGCCAGATTCTGAGCAACAGCTACAGTGGAAGACAACCTCTACGCATCTTTTCTTATTTACTGCTGACCATGACATCATTTGGTGTGGAACATCCCTTCAACCAATTTGAGTCAGTTGTCCCAGCTTTGTCCCATCTCAAATTCTTGGCCACCCCAACCTTATTGCCTGTGGGGACAAAATGGCAGAGAAGGCCTTACTGCTGAGTAAGCCCTGATCAGGAACAGCCAAAACACTGGTGTATAATCAGTGCTGTTCTAGTCACAGATCCAAACCACACAACCATATGGGCCATTATAAAGATAATTAACTCCTTCTCAGCAGATCTAGTGCAAGTAAAGAGTGTGCTTAATTCCCAACCTAAAGGAAAATAGACTGAAGTCTATAGACTTAGGTTCAATTGAATGGACTGCAGAACTTTATCTTACAAAAGAAAGGGCAGATCATTTCTTGGATGATTCCAGTTTGCTGCTTTCCTTCTAATTATGTGGGCAACAGCTGATCAGAGTGCCCAGTGCCTCCTGGCACACTCCTCTCGTGGAGAGTAGCATATGTGTCCTGGGGAGTAGGAGAGAGCCAGCAGGAGCTCTGTGTTCAAGTCTCCCCACGTGGTGAGGTTAGGAAACAGTTGGATTATGCAATCGGTTCTGGGAATTAAAAAAACATTTCAGAGTTTTGCGGTACAAGTGTAGTCTGTAAAAACCTCTTATTTCATCTAGGACTGGCAGTGAGACAACACAGATCCTGTCTTGGACTCAGATCTGGAGGACAATCTCATCCACAAGCAGAACTTGAGTGGGATGCCTTCATTCACAAGGCATTTAACCACCCAAATACTTTCAGTGACCTCAATTTGGGTATTAACATCAGCCTTTAGCGGAAGCAAAATGTAGTTCTAGATTTGTAAATGGGGGAAAGGAAAAGGAGATTCATGGTCTTGAAAAGTCAGTGTAGCATGCTTAGACCTTGTTAAATACCTTCTCTTATAGCTAGGCACAGCAGCACCTTTCATTAGCAGTTCTTCAGGTCTGTATTCCCTAGAGTTAACTTTCATTCCAAGAAGGATGAGCTGCTCCTGCAGCAGCTGTTGTGAATGCAAGGGTGTGCAGTACTTTCTGCTAACAGAAGAGGAATTGTCTATTACTGGAAGTCTTGGAGGAGCTCTCTTTCATCTCTGTGCACAATTTCTACACAGCAGTGGACAGAAAATCATGTTTTGTTTTCATCAAGGCACTGCATGGTTTCCTGAATTGTTTCTTACATGCACCACCTGAATGCAAATCACAGCTCTGTTCATTATGGGCACTATAAAATAGCAGAAAAGGTTGAAATTTATAACTGACTGAATTGGCTATAAATGATGTGTGCTTTATTGCCTTTTAATGCACAGTTGCTGCAGTAAAGTTTGCAGTCTTGTTATTTTATAGGATTTTACTATGCATATTAGAACAGCACGCTCACACTGGCATAGTTAAAAGTTGCAGTTTCCATTACAAACCTGTTTTCGGTCATTAAGACTCCCTGATCTAACAGCGCATGAATTTTAGATTTGCATTTTTTCCTTAGAAGCATCCAGATTGGATAATTCCAAATAATTAATGCATGAATGCCAGAGACTTGGGCATTTGTTGGAATTTGAATTAATTTTTGATCTTGCATTTAAAAATGCAAGTGGCTTTAATCTAAGCCAGGAAAACAGTTGTTTACAGAAGCAGTTCCAGCTTATTTAAGTGAATTCTTTTTCACTTTGTTTTCACAGACAATAGAAGAGGGTGTTCATGACTTAAAGTCATAATGACCTGATGTAGACCTGTATCAATGAGTCAGTCTGGTTGTTCAGTGGATCTTCTGCCTTACTGAAGAGTACAGAACCAATTTTATTATGACCTGAGGTCCATGAAGACAGATATTTCCCAAAAATTAAGGGTTTATTAATGTTTAAGATGGAAGAAAACCAGATAATAATTTTTAATAAATATGTTGCATTTTGCAACATATGTTACATTTTGCAACAAATGTTACATTTTGCCTCTGGAGACTTCATTGCACTATACAAAGAAGGTTAAGAAAGGATGCACATAGACTGCTGGTTAGTTAGTGGGCAGTATTGGATTTTAGGGTAGCTTCTCTACTTGGGTTGTTTGGTTTTGCTTTACTTTCCTACCTCAAACACTTTGAAAGTAGTTTTGAAAGTCAGAATTTCTTAAACAGTAAATCTAAATGTGGCTGCTGTAGCTCTAGAAGACTCCAGAGATGGGCATCTGTGCCCCATTAGTAAAAATCTGTGGAAAGTGTGTTGGGAAAAGAGGAGGATGGAGCAAATGGGGAGGTCCATGCTCTAAGACCTGCTCAAATTCATGATCTCTCTTTGAAAGTCAAAGAGAAATCCTCGCTCTTCTCGGATGAGTAATGTTGAAAGGTATGGGATATTTTTGGACTAACTGGAGCTCTCATAGAGTGATTTCTGTTGGCAATCTGCTGAAGTTAGAGGTTCACCAGAGGCAGCATCAAAAATGGGGCATAATGTTCCACTAAGATGACAACTGAGGGTAAAAATGGAAAATAAGTAACTTAATGTACTTGTCCATGAAGTCACATATTAACTGACTGAGTAGAAATCCATGTGCTTGGCTGCAGCATCTTTCCAAAATGCTACTGACTCTTAAGGAAGAAAAATCAGGGGCTAGTGCATGTGCCAAACCAACCCTCTGGGCATCTCTGTTCACATATATTTATATAGGGTGGAAGGAATTTACCTATAGAAATATCTGCTATGAGAATATTTCAGGCAAAAATGAGGCAACAAGTCACATTCCCCATGCCTGCTGCTGAACTGTTGTGTCAGAGCAGACACTTCTACTTTCTTTGCAAAAAACCTGGAAAGCAACACTGAAAGGCAACATTTCGTTGCTCAAACGGCAGTGGGACATATGGACGCTTAAGAATTGCAGTAAAAGCACATCAAAGTCCTTGTTTTGAAGTTTAATTGGCCAAATGCTTCCTGAGCTATGACAGGGGTGGCACAGCCCTTGCAGATCTTCTCCATTCTCGTGCAGAGCCTGTGTGCTGGTCTGCGAGGTAACCCTTGACATCCATCCTCACCCTGAACCCATGAGTGCTCATTAGAAAGAACATATTTTGTTTTACAAGAAAATCCTTTGCATTGTCTTCTGTGTAAGTCAGCTTCCCTTGGACTTCCCCTTGAGTTGCAGCATTTCTGGGAGCTGCTGACAGCCCCTGCGGCAGAGCTAAGCTGAGCTGAGGACAGCTGAAAAATCAGTTCCCATCTGCGCAGGCTTTATTTTGCATTTAAACTTTGCTCTAAATACTTCTCCCTTTTGGCAGGATGAATTAAGCAATGCTTTGTAGTGACAGGAGCACCTTCAAAACAAGCTTTTGCTGACAACGACAAGTATTTCAGCACCCATGTCACAGGGTGACCTGCAGAGGGAGGTGTGGGTAGTATCAAATCAGGCTGCAACTCATGTCCTGGCTTAACCTCTTCTCCCAGCATTTCTTATCCACTGCTGGAGGAGGTGAATCTAGCAAGCCTGCAGGAAACCTGCACAGGGTTGGCAGTTCTGGAGGGAGCAGAGCTGAGCAGGAGCCACCAACCCTCCTCCATGCCATTATCCCTGCTCCCCCAGAACCAAATGGTACCAGAAAACCCATGCTCACAGGGCACCAAGGGGTGTGGGCATTTTCCATTAGACATCTCTCACTCCCAAGGTGTGCAGAAAGAGCCATTGCATTTATCACTGCGCATTTTTTATTCGTCTACCTACTCATCTACTCTGTTTTTAATGACACCTTCAGGAATCAAAGGTGGCACATGAGCCATGAGATTAGTGCAATTTCTTGTCCTTTCCAGTTGTTTTGCATATAACATGATTAGAAGCAGTGACAGCCTTCATGGTGCTTGTAAGATCCATGTGGAACATATTTTCCAGCTACTGCAGCTGTGACCTGACAATGACAATTGCATCGTTGCTGTAGCAGCAGTGCTATAACCATGAAGGTCTGAGGATGTAAACAGTGCAAGGTCTGGGGAGAGTGGTTACATCTTTTATCAGAGTTATTAGATTCAGCTAAAAGTACAGATAAGCTCCCAGGCATGCAAGACTCAATACCACATACTGACATCTCTTTTCTCCATCAATAGGTAACTCTAATAAAAATGAAAAAGGAAGGGTCACTGTCTCACCTTTCTCTTTTCTGTCAGAGGTTAATGGACAGTAGTTTGGCTCAGACAGATGGCAAGCTAGAGAAAAAAGTTGAGAATTAATGTGTTTTTTACTGCACACTGTGGGGCAAACCCTCAGTGATTGCTGCTCCCTCTCTGCACAAAAATCATTGGGGCAGGGGGTCCTGAACTTCCCTCCAGCACAACTCAGGTGGAAAGGAGTATCTGCAAAAACAGCCTGACAACAGTGGTACTGTTTTGGTACTGCTGCTTAGGAATCAGCTCCTAGAGATGTTAATGGACAAATTTGTGGTTCTGGTTCTCCCACTGCCTGCCTCAGGCTGTGTCATAGACAGGGAAAAGTTCTGTTTTCTGTGCGAAGTTCTGTATTCTGCAGCCCAACAGACTCCAGTTTCAAGATATGTCCACAGCTGTGATTTCTGCAGCATATATTTATTCAGTTGCCATCAGTTCTTCTATGGTTTTTCCACATGACACCGGTTAAAATTCCATGCTTAAATCCTGTTTTTATGAAAAAAAATAATAACAGCCAGCTAAAACCCATCATGAATACAAAGTCTTGTGTGCACTTAATGCATTAGAAAGTATGATTCCATTTTTTACCCTACAATATCTGTTTTTAAAGAAACAATGCAAAAATGATGTTGTTGTATTAAAGCACTGCTTAGAAGTAAATCCTTCAGAGGTAAAATATCTCTTCCTGAAAGTGCAGATGAGTTAAACTTACCTCTGTACCCAAGATAAATTACTGCAATGATTTAAAACTGCTCAGAAACCACTTTGCCCACGGAGCTACTAAACCATCAATAACAGAAAAGTCAGCATGGAGTGAATTTTTTTCCAAATTTGGAAAAAGGATGAAAAAATACCAAGGGTGTATTATCACAGTGACACAGGGAGAAAATGGAGTAAATTAAAAGTAACAAGGGTCATAGAATTTGTGAAGAGGAGCTACTCTGTAATGCTGGTGTTCTTACAGTATGTGCATTTTGCCTACCTGAATGTACAGTAATTTCACGAATACAAGCCGCACCAATTTGACCAAAAGTTTGGTGGAAACCCAGAAGTGCGGCTAATATTCGAAGGCGGCTAATACATGAACAATATTCTAAAAGCTGCCAACACGGAAGTGAGAGCCCGCGGCAGCCCCAAGCCAAGCTGGAGCCCGGCCGGCCCCGGCTGAGGTGGGAAAGCCTGGCAGAGGCGGGGCCAGCAGTGTGGGGGGCGGGCGGCAGAGCCTGGGCCAGCAGGGTGGGGCAGGGGGGGCGGCAGAGCTCGGGCCAGCAGGGCGGGGGAGCCCGGGAGAACTGGGGCTAGCAATGCAGGGGAGCATGGCAGAAGCAGGAAGGCCGGCGGGTGGGGCTGCCTGGCAGCGGGGGAAGCCCAGCAGAATCGGGGCCAGCAGCGTGGGGGAGCCCGGCGGTGCGGGGGCCTGCAGTGCCGGCCAGGGCGAGCAAACGCGGCGGCGGTGCAGACGGGAGAGGGCGGCCGGCGAGCCTGGCGGCGGCCGCCCCGCCAGCAGAGCCTGGCAGCGGCGGCGGTGGCTGGCCCGCCGGCAGGGCGAGCAAACGCGGCAGCGGGGCGGTGCTGACGGGAGAGGGGGGGCCAGTGAGCCCAGCGGCGGCTGCAGCACCACCCGGCCGACCCCGTCGGCAACCATGAGTGGGCCGAACCTGCCTGGCCCCGCCCCGAGCCAGTAAAGCCCGCTATGCCGTGATCCTGTTACTAATTGGCCAATTTGTGAAAGCTGTGCACGGATTCTCGCTACGAACGAAAGTGCGGCTAATATTCGGGGTGCGGCTTATCTATTGACAAAGACAGCAACATTGTCGAGGCACCGGGGGTGCGGCTTATACTCCGTGCGGCTTGTATTCGTGAAACTACTATAATCTTGTAATTCTAGTTTGACAGGACATGCTTTTCTAAGAACACAAAATGAAAGTAAAAGCTTGAGGAAAAATGTGGTGCTCAATCTGGAGTAAGCAAAACCTTTAATCAGGACTCCAGGGTACCATGTGGTCCTTTGGTCAGACTTTTGGCTATTTGGGGTGTTTTCTTATCTCACTTTCCTAGGCATCAGTGAGTTTTTTCATTTGGTTTCGTTTTTCACATGTATTTATATAGATATAGGAACACGGACACATATATATGTGTATCTCTATATATTTGAATTCAGACATATTTTTGTATTGTTTCTCCTGTTGGCTTAAAACATTGTTGGACAATATCCCACAGTGAATTTTGCCAAAGTGGAAGGGATCATTCCCATTTTCTTGTGTGCTTGCCTACCATTTTTATTTAGCATGCTAGGTTAGAAGTGACAAAGCAACCGCAGGTGAGAGTTTAATAAACACAGGGACTGACTTCCTTGGCAAAAACATTGACAGTGTATAAAACTTTACTCAAGCTTTATACATATACAAACTAAAATCCTAGCTCTAAAACACCCCTCAATTTTGAGAAAATTTAGATCTCAAATTAAATGGTCAGATCTAGTTTTAGATTTTCTAGGGCAGAAAGAGACATTTCAGGCTGGAAAAGATGATATTGGAAAGATTGTGGCTTCAGATTTGCACAGCAGCTGAACCAGAAGCTTTCAGAATTTCCATTTAGGATTTTCCTATGTGCATTCCCCCTAAATGCTACTTCAGGTGCCTGACAGGGTTTTTTTGAGTTTCTACCTATCAGATATACCTGAAAAACTTACACAGTCCCTGTTCAGCCAAAAGAATTTCTGAAAAAGTTGCTGGTAGGAGTAGAGTCTTATCTTTTATATAGGTCCAGTCATTGAAAAGAAAAATGTAATTTGTGGTAAGTTTGTGGCAGGAGGAAATACACTGTTTATCAAGTTTGGAATGCTTTTCATACTAAGTAATAATATAATTTGGGTAACATTTTCAATTATTTATGGGGGTATTCTATAAAGAGACATTTTTAAAAAAAGCAAAAAAATTTGCAAGACTGATTGTCTGGAAAAATACTTCCAAAATGTAGAGTTCATTATGCTGTGGTAAAATGTCCCATGAGTAGCAGTGGCCGATTCTTTGGTAAAATAAAAGTAGTCTCAGCAACATATTGCAAAATACACTTTAGGGAGCAATTTTACAGTGGCCAGAAAAATGGAGTAGGTGAACAAATAGGTTTTTTTCATCTTTGTGTTCTAAGTGTGTGGTTGGTTGAAGAAATTTGTGTATTTAACCTCCATCTCACGAGTCAGAGAATGCTGTTGCAAAATCTATGTAGTCATTAAAATGTATACAAAGGTATAATGGAATCTAAATTTAAATGGAAAAAGGAACCCTCAAAAGACCTAGGTAAAATATATTTTTGTGTGCAATGTTAAAAGTCCAGGACATCATATTACTTATATGGTAATTTCAGGAATCTTCTGGCATTTTGTGGCCCAGTCATTTCCAACAGCCATTTATAAATCTTTTTTAACTAGTAGCAATTCTCACTGCAACTGTCCTAAACCAGCACCTTTTTAATGCTCTGGTGTTCTAATTGGCACTTTTAGTGCTATGGACTGAACAGAAGCAAATGGTTTAAATGTCACTCAGGTTTACATCTTCGTCAGAGCACCTCAGGTAACAAATTAACTGGTGTCTGAGCAAATTAGGTGATTCATTATTGTGAGCATGACTGCCTTGATTGTGATAAGGATAAGAATGACCATCTTGTTTTTGTCTGGGATAAAATTGCACTAATTTCACGACTACAAGGCACACTCTTTTGACTAAAATTTTGGTCCTAACCTGGAAGTGTGCCTTATACCCTAGAGCACCTTATATATGGACAAAGTTCGGAAATTTGCCAACCCAGAAGTGCAATCCCGCAACAGCCCAGAGTTGAGCCGAGCCCGCCCGCAGCGCCGAGCCGGGGTGAGCCCGGTGGTGATGGGGTAGCTCCATGGCAGCAGCGGGGCAGCGCGGTCAATCCCCGGCAGCGGGGTGGTGGGGTGGCAGGGCAGCAGGGCCGGGGCCACCCAGCCCGAGCAGGGCCAAGCCAGTAAACCCTGCGATCGTGCAATTATGTTACTAATTCGTGATTTTGTTGCACGCGGATCCTGGTTGCAAAAAACAAGTGTGTCTTATAGGCTGGTGCGCCTTATATATGGACAAAGTGCGGAAATTTGCCGACACCCAGAAGTGCGCCTTATAAACCGGTGCACCTTATACTAGTGAAATTATTGTAATTTTATTCATAGCAGCAAACCCCATCCCACCAGGAAGGAGGGTGTGCATAAGGATTTGGGAGGGGACACAGCTAGGACAGCTGACTACAACTGTCCCAAGGGATATTCCATAGCATAGGTTGTCATGCTCAGCATATAAAGTTGGAGGAAGAAGAAGGAAGCAGTGGGGACGTTCACAGTGATGGAGTTTTTCTTACAAATTCTCCATTATGTGTGATGAAGCCCTGGTTTCCTGGAGATGGCTGAACACCCCTCTGCTCATGGAAAGTGTGAATTAATTACTTGGCTTACTTTGCTTCTCTTGCTTATTAAACTGTCTTCATTTCAACCCACAACTTTTCCTATTTTTTTCTTGTCATTCTCTGCCCCACTGGGTGGGAGGGTGTGAAGGAACATCTGTGTAGGGCTGAGTTGCCAGCTGGGGTAAAACCAGAACACATACATGCGGGTGTGAGTGGTTTTGAGTTTGCTAACAGGTTGACTGCCCCTTTTGCATGCACCCTATTTCATCAAAGCTTCTCCATTGGGCCCTGTTCATAGTCTGTGCCTTAAGTTAGCTGAGCAGAGGACCCCTGTGTTCACATTGCATGGCGATAGCTGAGCTGCAGAGGTTATCACCAGGGTACACCACCAAGGCTTACTTACACCTGACACTCTGGTCCAAACAAATTTGGAAAGGGTATGTTCAAGCCCTTTGAGGTTCCCCTGGCAGCACTGATTGCTTCACTGCTTTCTGTAAAGGAGCACACGGCTCTGTTGGGCAAGCATCTCAAGCAGACACCTGATTCTGGAGTCTGCATTTTGCACTGAGTCTGTTACCATGTCTCAGTTTCAGGTGGAGGTAAAGATGTGCCTTCCTGGCCGCAGGCCTTGCAGACAGAGCTGGGCTAGGCTTAATCCTTCTGGTGGTGCTCCTGTGGGCACCAAAACTCAGCAGCTCAGGCAATTTCTGCTGCTGTCAGCCGGTCTGAGCAGTGTGAGAGGCAGGCTCATTACCTTTCAGGTGTAGGGTCCTGCAGGACCGCTCTCAGCGATGCATGAGGAAAACCAGGAAGCACAACATGCATATTCATAGAGGTTTGAGACTCTGGAGGGTTCCTGGGGTTGAGAGTGGCCAAACACCATTTTTGTGCTGATGTCAGCTATAGCTATCCAGTAACCCAGGGAAATTGTTACAAAAATGAGACCCAGGAAAAGTTGATTTACATTGATTTTTCTGATAGGTCAGTCAGAGGTGTCACACAGTTAAAACAATGATCCCTAACTTTCCTCCTGTATTTAGCATAGGGTAAACAGCTCTGCTTGCCCCTGCTACACCTTGGTCTGGCATGCCAAAATGACACACGTCCTGTTCAAGAGCAAAACTCCTTACAGAGATTCTTACAGCAAGTTCCATGCCATGAAAAGCAGTCTAGAAAGTTGCCTAATTGTAACACAAATAGTTGTTGTAAACAATATAGTTTCCCTCTGGGGAGTGAAGCCTTGATGAAGGAAGGCAGTTGGATTGAAAATAGTGGAAATGAAGCAGATCTGACCTGCAAGACCACCAGCCCTATAAAAGCTACAGTGGAAATTCACTAAACCCACTTCTGTTGGCCTTTGGCTTCTGTGCTTCAGTTGGAAAAAATAATGGCTTTTAGATTATTATTCAGACTTAGGAACATATCAGGTTTGAGTACTTTGTGATCTATATTTGGGATAAAACTATGTCTTTACCATAGATGTGGGAAAAAAGGCTGTTTCCTAACACTCAGGGCCCTTTTTGTTATATGAAACATGCAAGGAGATTAAAACTTAGATATTCCTTAAATTTTTCAGGTTTAATTCTCAGTTTCAGGGAACTTCTGGTGCTCATTTTGTGCTTACCTTTCTGTCACACATCAGCAGGGAAACTCTGTCCTTCCTTATTTTACCTAAACCAGAAATTTAGCAACACTTCAATTCTCATTTCAGTCTTATGACTAGTTTTCAGTTTCCAGTTTTTCCCAATTGTACATTTGACCTCTGGCTTGAGGAATCAGTAACGGGATACATCTCCTTTATGCTGCAGTTCATCATGTTAACCATTTTTGTGTATTTGTCCTGTGTACTTGTTTTCAAAAAGACTGTGGTGGGTGTATTTATTTTTACAAGTAAACAGTGATAAATATTCCCATATGGAGAACAATAAAAAAGTTACTTCGGTTGAACCTTAAGTTTGACTCACAAGGAAACAGACTTTTTCCAAACTTTGAACTTCTAAAGTGAAAAATTAGAAGACAATTTAGGATAGTACCAAAGAAGATTTTCAATGGCTGCTGTGTCTACCAGACATCTAATTATCTACAACTTCTCTCTGGGAAAATCTGAGACTCCTGACTGGTCCTTAGTACCTCTAAAGATCTCTTCTTGCCTGGTCCTGTGCTGTACATACTGTGTGGAAATAATTCTGATTATTCCTGAGGTGCTTTACTTAGCTCAGCCTGGATGCAGCTGCTAAGGTTGGATCTGAGGAGCAGGAACCTGGCTTGCTAACACATTTCTGTGAAGCCTTAAAGGCAGGGATGAATCCCACGTGGAAACCCATATAATACAGAACATTGCTGTTTGAATTGCAAAACAAGGTTATTACTTTGAGGAAGCAATGGAAATTGGCACTACAGTGTGTCAGAGTAAGGTTAAGTGATCTAAAGACTGCAGGCCTATTTAATTAAGTACATAGATGATCATTCACAAAGAATAACAGTCTTAAATGATAGGTTTATAAGCCTTGCAATCTTGTTCTTGTGCTGTCCTATTTTCATTATGCAGAACTGGAGATTTTCACTTAGGAATCAGTTCTCTGCAGGACAGTGGTTACAAGCTTCTGGAAATTTAGGGAAAAACATGGCCAGATGCTCAGAATAGGTTTGATGTTTCAAGTTAAGAGACAGATAGAGTACCACCAGTCCCAAGTATGCCAAGCTCATGGGTGATTTTGAAATTTTAAGTTCCAGTATGTAGCAAATATTCTCAAGACTTTACTTTGAATTCTGTATTTGTTTTATTCATATTTTCAGGCTTAAAGGATGAAGTTTGTTTTATCTGTTTTTAACCAAAAACTGAGCTTCTGCTATAATTGTGTAGCTCAGCTGAAATTAAAACACTAAACTGCAGAGCCTCTGAGATATGATCATGAGGGCTAGCAAGACAGTGAGCTGCTAATAAATTCCAGGAAGGAGACACAACAATAAATTAAAGCTGATAGGAGTCCTTTTTAATGGAGGTGCCTGAGATCTGATGCTAAATTCTGAAGCCTTCTACTGATTTATTTTAATTCGTGTACAGCTTACAAATACTTTTCCCCTGCATCCCATAATGATGCCACTGCTTCCATGGTTGTGGTTATCCAGAGATCTGAGAAGGTGACTGGAAGCTCCACTGGAGCTTCTTCCACTGTTCCTCCTTCTGTGGGGATAAATATTAAATCACAAAACTGGACAGCAATGACATTGTAAAAAATCAGACCTCAGACACACATCTGCTGATCATAAGATGGCAGAAAATTTCCCCTGGGACCTTTTTTTACAAAAAAAGAATTTAAAATATGTGTTGATAATCCCTAGTAGGCGTTTGGGGCTTGTTTCAGTTTGGCTTTTTAATTTCTTTAATCCAAAGAAGGGAAATTTCTGTAATTTTTAGTTGGCCTTCTCTACTGTTTACCAGTCTTAGCCTAGTATTAAAGAAACATTCTAATTCTAAACTGCTTTGGTAAAGGTTAATCTTCCTGGTTCTGCTCCAAGCAGCATTGGAGAGGTACTTTTGGTCTCTCTGTATGCCATGGTACCAGACCTGTAATATTGTTGGTTTAGTCATATCAGATCTTAAAGTTCCCATCTAGGTCTGTGAAACTCTTCCTTTTGCCTTCCTGCCTATGCCACACCTGCACTTCATCTCATGGTCCTTAAACTGTGGTTTGGGAAAGGGGACACAAACCTCCCTACTGCAAATTGCGCAGGAAAGTTTGCTTTCTGAGGCCCATGTGTCACTCCTGTTATTGAATGTAGGGGTGATATTTCAAAATGCATGACATGCTTCCTGGATAATTCTTGACTGGATCACTTATATAGACAGTTGCTGCCTAACATAAGAAATTACAAAAATTGGTCTTTGTCTTTTCTGAAATTTACAAAGGAAGTCTGAAAAAAGTGCATTTATATCTCATCTCAGTTACAACACAAAGATTGCCACTCAAAATTCTTTTAAGTAAAAAGGTTTTTGCTACAATACAGAGCTGTTCAAAATGTTAGTCTACAAAACACTGGCTAACTCAAACATTTTACTGTAAACTATTCAAATTGACTGTCCTACAGGTTTGTCCTCTCTGGCAATCCTCACTTGATAACTGTATGGACTAAGCAGTCTGTCCAGTAACACTTCAAGAAAAATTTCCCATTTTTTCTTCTAGGTCATTGCATGTTGGATGGGGGCAAGGTGGTGGTGGGGAAAGAAAAAGGTACTGAATGAAAACTATGCAATTTCAAAGTGTAAGAAATAGAGTTCTCTAGGGACAATAAGGGCAGTAGGGGCAGCTTCTGTTTGATCTATGTTGACTTTCCTCTCTCTGTTGTACAGCATACCTGATCCTGAGAAAAACTGAACTTTCATCTTCTCCTGTTCCTGACAGAATTAGTGGAAGGCATCCTGTTGTATTGTGAGTGATTGTGAGCTTCAACTGTATTGCTTCGAATTAACTTAACAGGCAGTGAAGACACTGCTGATCCCTGGTGTCCCAGAAGGATTACATTGCTGTGCCCTCTTCATCTACTTTCTATCTTGGACTAAGCCTCCAGTTTCATCTCTCAGTAAATAGCTAAACTCCCAACTGCTTTGAAATGAGAGAAAATAAACATTGATCTACCTGAATCATTACATATTTTTACAGAATGATTGTTCTAAAATGGATGGAAAGGCACTTTGCTTTTACCCTGATATGCCTGACTTTGGAGAGTCTTATTGCTCAGATCAGCAGTCAAGCCTGAGTATCTCCCAAAGCAGGATGCTTGCAGGTAATCAAGAAATTAATTAGAATGCTATGAGTGAAACATTATAACTTTAACTTCTTTTCGGAGATGGGAAACAAACCATAGAATTTTAGAGTTCTTTTTTAAGTATGTAAATGGAGAAAATAGAAAATAGAAGTGTGTGGAAAAGGAAGACAAAACCTCATTAATATTTAGTATTTTATCAGTTCTTCCTGTCTTTCTAAGGTCCTGTTTGTCTTTCTGTATTTTGGGTACTTAGTATTCTAAGTACTTGACTTATATCTTGGGGAAGAAGGAGGTTCCATTTTTGTCAGCTGATCCAGCTCCATGGCCACTGTGCTGTTTCTGAGCTGAATCCTAAGCAAGAAGAAGCACCAAAACTCGAGACACTGCTAAAATCGGCAGTAATCTCAGTTTTTGGGATCAAATCTCACCAGAACTGATGAAGGGAAGGGGGAAGGGAAAACAACATCTGCTCTAGCTTATACTTAATCATGGTTTAAATATCTGCTCTTCTACACAGCTCTCTTAGAATTTTTCCTATGGCATGGGTTATTCAGAAGTAGACAGCACACAACAAAATTTTAATTCCTCATTTATCCAGTCAACCACTATGTTCTCCAATCTCTATTTTTAAAAAACCTCCAACACTCTCACTAATTAGGAGTGCCTTCTACCTCCAGCTGTTAATGGGCACAAACATGGCCAATTTGAAATACGTCTAATCAGAGCACTGCCTGATTCTGTCCTCACACAACAGCTATTACCCTAAGGGACAAATTATGTTTTCAGATGCACACACTCATCGCATTCAGCAACAGCTATAGGAAGCTCATGCATTAGAGGGAAAATACATATTGCAATTAGCTGCACAGGTTGCATATTTATTCCTTTTTTCTTAACCTTTATTTATTTTGCATTTATTTAATTAACGTGGGTTAGTTTTGTATCTTATTTTTTACTCTAGGAGGGCTATTTTCTTGAAGATACTTTCCTTTATATTTGTGCCTAAGCCTACAAAGAGCCTTGAAGAAACTCACTCTCTTTAAATACCTTTTACAGAACATACTCACAGGAAGTCAAGCTACTCTGCAGTTGCAAATTAATCTCAAAATAGCTGTGTTTATTGACAGTTAAAGTTCAATAATCTCTCCAGTACAATCCCAGACTGCAGGCTCTCTGCCACAAAATTGTGCACCATTTCTTGTGGAGGTGCAGATTAGGCTTCACACACTGCCTAGGCAGAGAATAGAGATGGTTTGTGGATTATCTGCAGCCCGTGACTCCTGCATGCATTGCACTTAAATGGCACTTTGCAGAAGCAGAAGGATGTATTTGGAAGGTAGGAGGAAGAAATAAAAGCACCTCAGCTGTGGGAGGAGGTTGGGAAGGATTGGAGCATTTATGGTCCAAGCAAAGGTGCTAGAGGCACAAGTTTTAGGGGGTGAAGAGGGAAAGGCAGGGTTGGGTCAGGTGTTGTTTTGATCTGTACTCACACAGAAATTCCCATGTCACCTCTTGTCTCAGTGTCTTCTGCTACTCTTTTGCTTGTTTGCTGAAATTCATAATGCCTTTTCAGAGGAAGGGAAAAAGAAAATCAGTGCTTGGAATTTTAGTTTCTAGCAAGTCTGAAGCTGATTTCAAAATACCTTGCATTAGTGTGGCAAAAGTTGCTGAATATAAAGGAGAAATCACCAATCAGTCAATTTAGAGCTTTGTTCAAAACCAGTGAAAACCAGAAATCTGACTGTAAACCACTTACCCCAAAGAAGGCAACAAGTAACTAACACTTCACAGGCATTTAATTGCCATGTTCACTATTGTCAAGCTTTTGCCCTACTGTTTTCCTAATACTAATTTACTTTTTGCATTGCCAAATGCAGCTTCCAAGTCAGTGTGTTATGCTCTCTCTTAAGTGCTGGGTTCACACATAATTTGAGGGTCACAGCCAGGTTGTATTTTGGCTTTGAAGGTGTTGGTAGATCAGATGAGGTAGCAGCTTTGTACAAATAACTGCTTCCAGAGGAGCAATTAGACCAACATGCAATTGAACCCAGCAGGCAATCTCCACAAGATAATGGACAAGCTCTTTGACTTTTACCCGAGTGTAAAATGTGTCTTGCAGGGTTGGAACAGAGGAACAAAATGTTTGTTAAATTCAGTGGGAGGAAAGGGGAGACATGCATACTTACTAGGTAATCCTGCTCTGCCTTACACAAATATTCTAGGATTTTGAAATATTCCCTTCCATAATGATCTTCTGCAAACTAACAGCATTACCGAGAATTTCATAGAAATCTTGCTGGTACTGTGAAAGATGTTGAAAATATTGGACTTCTGGTGATCTACATGCTAGACAAAAGGTCTGCCTTTTCTGGCAAGCATATAAAATTGATTCTGCACCTTCATCCATCTGAATGTTTCCAAGTCTTTTAATGGGTAAAATGCAGTCCATCCCAAATTGGATTGATGTCTGGGCAGAACTACTGCTACCTGGATGGCTCACGGAGAGATTGCACACAATCTTGAGTAACTATTCACAGCCTCTAGATGAAGATGAGAGCAGCTGCTCTCTGCTTTGTGTCTGCAGGAAGGAAATGGATTTGAACTGGTAAATGAGGGAGGACTGTGGTCTGAGCTGGTCTGGCATCTCATCTCAACGATTGTAAGAACTTTGTTAAGATGGCTTGTGGTGGATCATAACCTTTATTATCAGCGTTGTTTGCCAGGAAAAGTTACCTGCAATCCTGACAGGGAAGGAAGAACAAGCAGGCAAGCAGGAACAGCATTAAAATGCAAAGTGTATTTAGCATAAGCTGTCAAATAGTGAAATACTGCTCTGTTGTTGCTCCTGACCGCAATTCCACTTGCCAGGAATTTGTATTCTAGCTTGCAAATTAATCTATTAGTTATATTTCTGCCAAAACAAGAACACAGTTAATGCAGTTACTATATACTATAGTTTTCTTTACTCTTTAGGAATTACAGAATTTTTGGAAATTTCAGCCAATTAATATTTGATCTTTTTCCCCTCCGTGAATTCAATATGTGACCGTAATTCTTCATGAACCAATATATAAGTATGTTAATAGTTGCAGATAGAAGAAGTTTTGCTTAGGTTTTTTGTTTAAGAAAAAATTTTGTACCAGGAAAGAGTTACTTTTTATTTTTTTTTTTTTTGAACAGAACTATTTATGGAACATCAAGAACAATTTGGCTAATAATCAATTTTCATTTGCTTGCAAGTAAAGCAGTCCAGAGGAAACTGCCCGAACTTTTGTCCTAATCCAAAGTTTAAATAAAAAATCTAGGTGATATTTTATTCAGTTTTGCAGTTTCTGCTGGCTATGGATGTGCAGTGAGGTTTGCATTTTGTGGCTCATTATAGAACCCATTAAAACCATGGAAACTGTGAAAAACCTCTTGTCCCAAGCAAGGGAATTCAGCATTCACAGTGGACAGCAGCTCACACTGAGGCTCCTGTGAATTCTTACATTTATTGTGACCCAGACTAGCCATGGTGAAGAATGCTTTCTTCCCTTTGTTGATGGTCCTAGGCTTTTCTGCGATGTGGAAAAATCCACTGTAAAGTTTGCACCATAGTGCATACTTAAAGTCTTCTAAATCATCTCTTTAGCTCAAGGATCAGGTTTTTCTGCCTTCCATCCGTTCTCAGTTCCCTCTCAACTGGTATCTGAAGATTTCTCATGCTGCTGGGTTAAGCATCTTAATATTCTTAAGAATTCTTAAGATTTGTCTTGCTGCTACAAGGCTTTTAAAGTGTCTTGCACTTTCCTTGTGATATATAACTGAGCAGAAATAGGAATTTAATTTCATAATTTATAATTATTACAATCTGGGGTTGAAACTAGAAGTACTTAAAGCTTATGAGACTGATTGCTTTTCTAAGATTTCAAGTTAACTTCCATGAATGAAAAAAGCTGAAAAATTGTAGGGAATTATCTATATCAGGCATAAACTCTATCTTGCCCAATTTCTGTATAAAAGTTAAATGCCTGGTCTGAACTCATTATGGGCCTCCCATGACATCTAAGGGAGACAATGACACCTTCCTGCTAGAACAGAGACCTTTGCTTAAATGAGATATCTTTCATACTATAAGATAAAATGCTATATAAAGGTTCTTATTTCTCTCTACTGATATAAGTTAGATGGTGACTCCAATTAGACATTTAACTCTTAGCCCACATAAATTAACTATGATGAATTCACTCATGAATATTTGCACATTCTATGTTTTGTTTATAAACTGAAGTAGTGAACAAGGTGATTTGATATTGATTCTTGATTATTCAGATACGATTTCTTTATCTAAGGCTATAATTCCTCATTTTTGGCACGTGAGTATAAAGCTTTGAAGCAAAACGATGGAAAGGGAGAAATTGTCTAGATGCCTCTTGTTTTCTTGCTTTGGTCATTCTTATTAAAATTTTGAATGAAAAAAATCCATGAAAACATGCCTTTTTAATGGGCTTAATAGCAAAATACTAAAAAAATTAAAATCTATCAAAATAGGATTTAAATTCTGTAACTGTAATTAAACTAAATAAATTTGAGTATTGCATTCTTCCAGGCTAAGATAAACTGTAGACTAATCAATGAATTGATGAATTAACCATAATATGTAATTAAGTCAATAATTATTCACCAGTGGTGAACAACAGTTAATATTCACTTAATGAAAATCTTTTACATAGAGGTGATTCTTAAAAATGATCAATTATAGAAATAAAAATGATGCAACCTGCTTCCCTTACTGTCGTCTGTGTGGGAAGAAAGAGCCTCAATGCTGCTGTTCAATGTGGGATTTACACAGTTTACTCTTGTTCCTGGTCTCAATATAGAATAAGGCTCACCTTTAATTTAGGGTTGTCTGACAGATTTCTTTTTTCCATGATTACTGTATAAAGTTAGAATGATATGTGACATTGTGAAATGGTGTTTGCTGAAAATAAGGGGATCTTCTGGTGCTTTTGCTGAATATGCAAGGGCAGACTCATCTGCATCCTGCACATACTTTGGAGAATATCAGAACAATATTTATAGCCAAGGTAATACTCTTATTAAACACTCTTGCTGGAAGAATGTTACAGACTTTTAGGTGGAGAAGTCTCTTTCCAGATCTGAAGTAGAAATAAGGAATTTAAAAAACAATGCTCAGAGAAATGCATTAGATGAGAGAAAATGAGAGCAGTTGGTACTTGTGGAGATGGAAGGAGCAGAGAATGGGAGAGAGTAGAAAGGCGTTTATTGCCTGCAGTAAAGAGAGTATTCCCTGCACCCCTCATTCTTGTGTATTTTTATTATCTCAGAATGTCTTCAAAAAATCACTTTAGCAGAAAATTAACAAAGATTCTTGACTATTTGGATCAGATAAAGGATTGTCTTTAATGGCAAACAGACTTTACTGGGACAGTAATCCACAAAATTCAAAGTACAGTAATTTCACGATTACAAGCCGCACCTGATTATAAGCTGCATGTCCGGGAGCTGGCAACATTTAGGTCTTTGTCCATGTATAAGCCGCATCGGAATATAACCGCATTTTCGTTCGCAGGGAGGACCCACGTGCAACAAAGTAACGAATTAGTAACGGAATCGCGGGATCGCTCGCCCTGGCCCGGCGGTGCCGGCCGGAGGGAGGCATGGAGCCTGCCTTCACCCATGGCGGCAGTGGGAGAGGGAGGCATGGAGCCCGCTTGTACCCGTGGAGGCAGCGGGAGAGAGGCACGGAGCCCCACACCTTTCCCCTGGGCTGCAGGGATGGCAGCACAGAACCTCTGCCTCCCTGCCAGGCCACAGGGCCAGCAGGAGGGAGCCCTCCGTCTCCCCCATCAACGCTGCTGGCACGGAGCCCGCCTCCACCCACCGCACAACAGAGTAACCAATTTGTAACAATTGTGCAATCCCGTGTTTTACTGGCAGATGCTCGGCTCAACACCTCGGCTTGCACTTTTGAGTTGGGAAATTTCAGAACTTTGTTCATATATTGGCCGCTCCTGAGTGTAAGCTGCATTTCCGGGTTGGGAGCAAAATTTTAGTCAAAATGGTGCGGCTTATAATCGTGAAATTACTGTTTCAAAAGAAAATTTGAAACTCATATACACTAGTTCTTACTCAAACCCTATCCTCTGCCCCCAAATCTAACAATATGTAGCATACCCTTAAGAAACCTATTTAAGGCAATTAAAAAGTTATAATTCATTTAAATAGGAGCAAGACAGAAAATTAGTCAATAAAATAGAATGTACTTGACATGTATCCAAGTGATACATTCCTTCTCAGCCATTTGAACACTATGGAAAGGACACTAACAACTGGGAAAAAAATCATTGAAAATAGTGTCTAATTATTTATCACATATTTAAAGACAGAAAATCTGTCAATAACATGTAAAAATTATGAATAATAATTCTTGTACAGTCTTTGTCCTGGATATTTAATTTGTAGCATTATTTGATATTTTAAAATGAAAGTTTATTAATCTTCTAACGCAAATGAAATAATTATTCAGGTTCACATTCAACAGAATTTATTCCCTGAATAATCCTTCCAGAATCAGGTATGGAGTGAATTTCACTGATTACTATTTGTAAAGAATAATTTTAATTTGCATTTACACAGTGCTTGGTATCAAAGGATCTCAAAGCATATGACTGTTAATTAAATTTCATGACTGGTCCCTGTGGAAGATATGCCTGGCCTTATCATTTAAACTTTTATTGTATTAATAAAATCTTGGCATTCCTTCTCACCATTGTCTTCACATGGAAAATGTTGTGCTCAATTTGATGTGAAGTTTGTTTTTGTCAGTTCTACCTAAGTGATTACACTTAATGAAGACTGATAAACTTTTTTAGGTGTGATGGCCCATGGAATGGAGTATTCATTTTAGGAGATATAGAGAGTATTTTAGGACTAATTTTAAACTTCTTGAAAATTGAACAACCAATTTTGCAACTAATTTGATGAGACAAAGCAAATGTAACATATCAAATCTTCACCTTTTAGGAAATCATAGGAAGAAAGTGTACAAGGAGTACAGCTCAGCACCACAGCAAATTACCCATGGAGATCGTGCAATTTCTGTCTTCAGAAATTTTCAGGAGCAGAATGGACATATCCATGATAGCTGGTCTCCTGTTGGAAATTTACCCCCTCCAAGTAAGACAGTGGTCTAGGTGGCCTCATGATTTCTCTTACAACTGAGATGATTATGCTTCTGTGAAAACTTGCTATGTGGATATCTGGTGTGGATACTCTGGCAGAAGCCAGCAATGCACTCTCAGTGGTTTTGCTCACTATGACTGCATTATGTCAACCCAGCAACACAACTTTCAACAACCAGGTTGATTTGGGGGGATTATTATTGCTCAGATTTATTTGGATTTATCTTGTATTCAGTTTCTTAATAGTTTTATCTGTTTCTTCTTGGCTCCACATTCTTATTTATCTTCAACAAGAGAGGCTAAGTCAGGAAATGCTGATTCATGAGAGACTCATTGGCATAGGTGTAAATAGAAACCAGAAAACTTGACTTTCTGTCCTCGTGATGGTGTCTGCACTGCGCGTCAACTTTTCCAAGATGACATGTTCTGGAGTGCAAAAGCAGAATGGAGCAGGGCACAGTTATAGGAATTAAAGCTCTGCTTCTTGGCAGAAGCCTGTGTGAAACCCCAAGCTTTCTATGCAATGTCTAGTAGTCAGTGCTAGTCACAGCAACTACTCAAAAGTGATAGGGTAGTTATTTCTTCTAAGCATTTAAGAGGGAACAAAATCTTATAAAATGCTCCCACTTTGGCTGCAGCTGTACAGTAAATATCAATAAATATCAAAGTCTTTTGTCTAAAGTTTTGCAATTCACTGTCCACAGAAGGCTCCAGTAAGCTTGCAAGACTTTTCAGGGTCTGATGGTGATCAATCATTTGTCTGCCATCCATTGTCTACCATCCTGCTTGAAAATACAGAGAGGTATAGTTTTTCTGGAGGTGATGCAGCTTCTCAGTCACTGACAGTTTAAAACAATATGAAGACAAATGGAAAGTGTATGTACATACATATGTATATGCAAACAGAGCAAAAATATTTTTATTATGATCAAAACCATGGGACAGCGTAAATTTGGTTCTATTGCTTTCTTGCATTGATTGTTTTACTAAAATTTACTGCCTGGGTAACCACAGGTTTGTATTAATCTCAACTAACTACAGGTAACTAATTTCAAGCTCTTTTTCTTCTACAAGTAATGAGAAGAAAGTGGGCGCTATAAAACAGTGTGTCATGCAGGAAACATCTAAGATAGATGCATGGATACAGGAGATGAATCCTAACCATCAGAATCCTAACCAGAACCTTCCTGCTTCAGCTCAGTTACCATTAATGTCATCACTTTTTAAAGAAATTCTTCCAGAAAGTGAATATTCTAACTTCCAAAAAATTTGAATTTTAAAAAAGTGGTGTAATGATTTCTACTTTCTTCTGTATGGTAACTTACAGGATTTTAGTGGATTCTGCCTCTTATCATAATATCTATGAAAGGTGTTTCCTGCCCATGGCAGAGGGCTGGAACTAGATGATCATTAAGGTACTTTACATCCCAAACCATTCTGTGAATGTGTGATCCTCTTTCTCCAGGGATCTACCATGAATTTTTTTTTTCTTTTGATGGCTCCTGCCTTTTTTTTTTAATCCTCATTTGCACATACCAAATAAGAAGCACAAGTTTGTATGTGCAGATAGTGCTAAATTCACTACAACTGTGTGCATTTGAAGATAAAACCAATGAGTTATGCTTGGCTACATATATTGACCACCATAATCATATTCCTGTGTTCATGCATCTAATTTGAACTTCCTACTTAAATTAATGAGTTCCTTTACTTATTTTTCTGAATGAAAATTCTAAAGAAGTGAAATGAAAACCACTGAAAAAGAAATAATGGCCATTCTCTTCTGTAGAGGCAGCATTAAATTTGATAAAGTTCATTGTTATGAATTAGGATTCAGTGAATTATCATGACAAGAGAAATGTATTTCCAGGACCTGTTATTAACCATTACTCATGAGCTGAAAGAACAGAGATAGTTTCAGCTGGTTTCAGCCAGTCAAGACAAATGCTTCCTATGTGCAATAATACTATTTCACAATAATTTTTCTTTATATATAATAATATATATAATAGCTTTATCGTTATTTTTAAATTTATTTTCTTCACTAATTTCTCTCTATTCATGCTTTCTGGGGCTTTGCTTACTGGAAAAGATTCAGTAACTGTGAATGAAATACAGGTATGGGAAATATGATGCATGGGAAAATATGTTTAGGAAGATAAGCATGAACAGAAACACACTAAAAGATGACCTTGGCAAAGCTAAAGCAAAATTTGAGCAAAGCTGAATTCTTACCATTCTGTTCAAAATGTCCTGATCCATCCAAGATAAGCAATTGCACACTTAGGGGAAAAGGCTCCTTTTATGTTTAGAACTTCACCCATATCTCAGAATTAGCTTCCTTGTTTTGGAGAAAGTACTTCACATTTGTCACGAGCAGCATTAATGCCAGAGATGTGCAGCCACAGAAATCCCAGAGGAGAGCCCAAACCAACCACTATATAATATGGACCTGGCACTTCTGTCTATATTCTGCTTACAGGAGAGTCTGAATATCAACTCCCTCCTTGGAGCTTCTTTCCCTTATCCTGATCATCAGGAAAACAGTCAGGCACTGTAGGAGATCACTTTGGCTGGACAGAGATTCCTGATGTAGGTCAAATTCATAACGGAAACCCAGATGGAAGCTTGGTCTGGAAATAGAAATGAGGGCAGGTTACCAAGAAAGAGTCGTTTGCAGTGATTCTTCAAGTGATGAATACAAGGCTATACTGGGATTCTTTCACAAAAAAGGTTGAGAGAAAATACTTTTTAGATATGGTTTTGCTCTCTCTTCTGAGTATGTCCAGGCTTGGGACCCAGCTACTTGTTGAGGAACTCAGACCACAAGATGTATTAAAAGAAGGAGCTGGCTTTTTTTCAGCTGGAGAAGAGATTAGAAAGGGAATCTGACTCTTTTCTTCATCTATTTGAAGAGAATTATAGAAAAGATGGAACCAGACTCTCTCAGTGGAGCATAATGAACAGACAAGAACCAGTACCTGCAAGTCATAATAAAGGAAATGCCCACGAGGCATAAAGGAATAACTTTACACTATCACTGAATGTGTAGTCTCCATCTCTGGAAATGGTGCAAACTGGTCTGGAAAATCACTGAACAGCCTAATCAGACTTCATGCCTTGAACAGGAATTTGGATCATGTAGTCTCCACAGATCCCTCCCAACTTAATATTTATTCTCATTCTATGCCATTCAGCTTTGGATCAAGATATTAATTTCTATCCATTTTTCACTCCTAAAGGAGTCCAATTACCGTCTTCCAGTTAGTGTTTGAGTCTAAAAAAACCAATTAATCAGCCTCAAAAGGAGCAAGAACCCAAGGTTGGGAGAGAATAAAAGGAATACTGCAGTGCAAGAAACCTCAGACTTCTCCAATGGATGTAAACCTTATGTGTGAAGTTTGAACTGTGGATAATATAATTAGATGATTTTCTATCAACTCAATGGATTTAAAAAGGTGAATCAGAGAGGACATGGCCGGGTACAGATGCATTCTCAAAGAAGCCTCATGGCTCTAAGTTTTTGCTGGAGGAAAAGTCAATAGTGACACAAGGACCTGGGACCAAAGAGGCAAAAACATTTTCACTGTATAAAGTATGGATACTACAGCTGGGAAAAGAACAGGCCGGCAAGGTCTGTGCATGTATGAAGATTTTTAAACATCAGTGGGAATGGAGAAATTGTGAAAAGAGCTAGCAGTATCTGTAACTGGCCAGGGAAAGAGTCACATTGAGAATAGGCAGCCTGAAAAGTGAAATGTGATACATTTGGATTGCAAAGGAAGGAGATTGGAACAAGAATTGGAAAGAAATTTAAATAAGAGTGTCAATCTTCATGGCAAAGACTCTGTTACTCACTCAATGAGAAACGAAGAACAGATCTGGTGAATATACCAATCCTTCACCATCAACAAAAGTGCATGAAACATACTTGGAAGCATTTTTGCATTGCTCTCTTAAATCTTTTGTACAGGTTGTGTTTAAATTACAGTAAATTCACGAATACAAGCCGCACTGAGTATAAGCCGCATCTCTGGGTGTTGGCAAATATTTCGGTTTTTGTCCATAGATAAGCCGCACCCGAATATAAGCCGCTCTGTCGTTCGCAGCGAGGACCCGCGTGCAATTAGTAACAGAACCGTGGGAGGGCGGGGTTTACTGGCTGAGCTAAGGCTGTGCAGGCTCGGCCCGCTAGGGGCTGCTGACGGGGCCAGGTGGCCCAGCCCGGTGCTGCCGCTCGGGGCTGGTCGCCGCTGCCCCTGGGCTCGGTCACCCCGGGTCGGCTCTGCCCCGCGGTGGCAGGCAGGGACGGAGCTTCCCCCGCTCCTACGGCAGCGGCGGCGGACGGGGCCGGAGCTTTCCCGCGCCCGTGGCGCCGGCGGCGGGCACGGACAAAGCACCCCGCCTCCTCCCCGAGCCGCGGCAATGGCGGCGCGCACTTCCCGCCCCCCCCCGAGCCGCGGCAATGGTGGCGCGGGGCTCCCGCCGGCTCCCCGAGACGCGGCAATGGCGGCGCGCACTTCCCCCCCCCTCCCCGGGCCGCGGCAATGGCTGCGCAGGGCTCCCATCGGCTCCCGGAGCCGCGGCAATGGCGGTGCCCCCCCCTCGTCGGCTCCTGGAGCCGCGGCAATGGCGGCGCCCCCCCACCTCCTCCCCTGGGCTGCAGCAGAGGAGGAAAGAGAGCTCTCCCGCCTCTCTCCCCGCCCCCCGTGCTGCCTGCAGGGAGCCAAGGCAACACGGTAACACTGTAACAATTGCGAAATGCCGGCTTTTACTGGCCGGTGCTTGGCTCGGCACTCTGACTGGCACGTCTGGGGTTGTAAATGTCAGAAAATTATTCACATGTTAGCCGCACCCGACTATTAGCCGCACTTCCGGGTTTCCACCAAAATTTTTGTCAAATTGCTGCGGCTTGTATTCGTGAAATTACTGTAATTATACATGTATTCAGCTCTGGAGCCCCACAAGAGAAATACATGGGCTGCTTGGACTGAGTCCAGAGGAGGACCACAAGGATGATCAGAAGGATGGAGCACTTCCTGTATGAGGAAAGACTGAGACAGTTGACGTTGTTCAGCCTAGAAAAGAGAAAGTTCCAGGGAGATTTGGTAGCACCTTCCTTTATGTACAAGGAGCTACAAGAAACCTGGAGAGGGACTTTTAACAAGGGCATGCACTGATGTGACAAGGGCTAATGCAAGGGCTAATGCCTTTTAACTGAAAGAGTGTATATTTAGTTTAACTATTAGGAAGAAATTCTTTACTCTGAGGTGGTGACACACTGGCAGAATTTGCCCAGAGAAGCTGTGTAAGCACCATTCCTTCTTGCAATTTTCAAATTCTGATTCTCAAGTCATACCCAGCTGCAAAGCAGGTGGCAGGACAGAGCAGCCTGTGGGAATACTAATGGTGATGCTTTGTTTATTAGAAGTTGAAGTGCTTTTTCCATCTTGAGAGGATTTGTATTTCATATTTGAAGTGTATGGAAGTTTATGTCCTCCCATAATTTCTACACTTTACTAGTGCCATTCAGAGATTTTTTCTTTTGAATTCACCCTACCTTTTATTAAATAAAGTCTTGTTAAAGTTTGGATATTTGAAAATTTTTGTGGCTGTCCCCCAGGCTAAGTGGATGCCATAGAAACACTACTGTGTTCTAGAACTTCTGCATCTGTCACTTTTCTATGTGGTTTTGGGGTTTTTTTTGGGTTTGTTTTTTTTTTAGAAAAAAAACTGTCAAGAAGGGAGACTTTCTGTGCAGTCACTTTTTAATCTTGGACCTTGCACTCCCCAGTTCACAATGCATGGATATAAAAGGGTAAATTCTTCACAGACATAAAACTGTCACGAAATGTTCCTTGTTTTGGAATGTGGAAAGTAGCCACAGGCAACCTTTGTTTTATCAGTGTTTCCTCCTTTTTAAAGTTGAATTTCAAAAAAAGACCTGAAACTGTGAAATCACTTCTTTAGTTTGTTTTCTACCTTCCTCTGTCTGAATAAACATGTCAATCAGTCTCAGATCCTCTATCTTTCACAGGCCTGGGAAAAGAACAAATAAAAGAGGTTTCTCTCTTCTCTCATCAACTTCCTCTGTTTTCTTGAGTCCTAGTCCACAGGGTCTGTTTGGAAAGAAATTAAGAGTCTTGACATCAGCTTTTTAAAGATCTGAACCTTTTTAAACCAAATGTTCCCCAGGCTTCACACAGGAAGCATTTTACCTTGGCAGAAAACTAACTGAGATCAGTGCTTGGCATCATAGTGATAGAATCATAGGATGCTGTGGATTGGAAGGAACCTCACAGATTATCCACCTTTTCTGTCATGAGCAAGGGTGCCTTCCACTAGACCAGGTTGCTCAGAGCATCATCCAGCCTGGCCCTGAACAATTCCAGGATGGGGCAGCCATGCCTTCTCTGGACTATCCGTGTGAGTTTCTCATCTCTCTCATGTTAATGTCTCCCATAGTGTAAAAATAATAGTTTATTTTATTAAGTGATACTTAAATTAACTTCAGCTGTGTTAATTTTGTTTTCTCACAAGCCCAGAAGAGAGCTAAAATAAAAGAGAAAATGAGAAATAAATCAGATAGGTAGACATTTGTGGTCTGGCTTGCTTGGTGATTAATTTCTCTATGCATTTTCCAGGTTCAAATGGAGTATTCTGGTCAATGTCATCCTTTCCTGCAGCAGCACATTTTTTCATGAATTATGTATTTGCATTAAGTACCTATGAGTCATGAATGGTGTGCTTAGTAGTCAGGTGCTTCTTTTACCTATAAATTGGATAATATGTAAATGAAACAAAGACTGTAAAATTTCATCATCAATCTATTTGGCTGTAGTTTATGGCTCCTCTACTATTCATGTGTATTTTCTCTTTGCTGTTTTTTCGCTCATCTTCTTGCATGCAGGTTTTATTGTATCAGGTTCCTTTTCTAAGTCCTTATGCAGCACTATTAAGCTTTCAGTTCAGAACTGCTTGCACAAGCAAAACTTGAGATTTTGTTCCCTTCACATAGAGATTTCCTTCAGTAAGACACACTCACAGTACTTAATTTTTCCTGCCAGAAGTTAGAGGGGGAATAGAAGAGTTTAATTTCTTTTAAGAGAAGTGACTCTAAGGCAATATGATTAAAAATTGCTTACAGAACACCATAATAGATTATTTTTACACCAAAAGATATATGTGTCCATTAACAAATATTAGCTGACTTGTTCCCTTTCCAGATCCATGTGTTGACTTTGTACTTCTATTAATTTTGTTTCCACTGTAAATGTAAAATACAGTTTGTGTTATGGAAGCTCTAATTAATACTTGATGTTGACGCCACAGACCTTTTTTTCTTTTCTTTGATCTTTTTGAGCTTTCACTGTAATTTCAGGTTAGTATGTGCCTTGTTTGCTTCTGTCTGTAACACTCACTTCATGTCAAATTATATATATATATATATATTAGAAATGGAAAGAAACAGCTTACAATCTGAAAAAAGAAAATTTGAAGGTAACATGAGATAAGAGCAGGTTAGGCAAAGAGGATATTTTATTAATTTGGATGCCTATAACCTGAGGAAATCCACATTTCCAAGTCCACACTTGCATGTTCACTATATTCAATGCTGCCAGTGGGTTGGAAATACCAGGTGTTCCAGGGTTGTGTCTAATAAATCTTTAACAGAGGGATACAAGACAAATGGCATAAAGGATGGGGTCTTGTTCTAGCATCTGAAGTGTGGAAATCCATGTGTCCCACAATGTTTTGATAATCCAGTTTTCTCCACAGTGTCTAATTCTAGGCTGTAGAAACCCCTTATAGCAATAGATTTCATAAATACATGGTTTATGACAAACAAAACCAATCTTTTTTACTAGATTTGTATTTCCTACTCCACAGCACAAGCTTCATTATTGTATAAGACAAGGATGAAGAAGAAGCTGAAGCTTCTTTGGTGCTCTGTGTTTAGTATTCCATGCAGAAATAAACAGTTTTGGTAAAAAACAGATGCAGGAATTTCTAACTTTAAAGTGAAAGTGACTTCCCCCATTACTAAAGTACATTAAAAAAATTAAGTTGAAAAGAAAAATATGTAAACATAACATGTAAAAGCAACTTATCCTGTTGATAGACCTGAATCAAACTATTAAACTAAATTTCCCTTTGGTTCAGTGGGCACGGGTGGCACCTGGCAACTGCAGGTCATCCTGCCAGAGGAGGTGTGTACCCTGAAGCTTTTGTGTTGCAGATGGACAAAAGCACTTTCCTCTCCTTCCCAGCAAAACAGCACAGCATTGCCTCCCATTGCTCAAAGAACAAACAAATGTTCTTTTGCACATTCTATTCTTCTTTGCACTGGAATTAAAAATCGATTGAAGTTGCTTGACTGTGAGCAACTTCAAGACAAGAGCATCTTGCTGGCTATAAAACAGCATGTGGAGCACTGTTGGAAATCCCTCCACCCCACTGTGAGCCTTTCTGAGAAGCTCCTTTACTGGTTTCCTACATTAAGGCTGCCAATTATTTTTCCAGTACAGGCTAGTTTTAGTGTTACCTTCTATAAAGGGAATCCACAAGACTTCTTTCAATGAACCATTGAGCAGGTTTTATGCACCTTTTCTTTTCTGTCACTGTCAATAGGAGCTGACTCCAGTAATGGCCTAACTTGCTGTCGCTCAGACGTTACTGGCTGTGTCCAGTCACTCTGTGTGGGTACTGAGGTGTCATTCAGTTCCAAGGGAACCTGAGGCTCATCTATCACTTGGATATTGCTCTGCTATTATAATTGCACAGATGACTCATTGTGGACTGTAACAAAGTCTTCCAAGACAGTTAATAGGAACAATAAAAGCTAAAAGATATTGGCTACTGCTCATTCCATGGAAAAAATTCACTTTGTTGTTATGTGGGGCAGGACCTGGGTTCTGGCTGGCCCCTGTTCCTGATATGACAGTCTAGGTATTCAACCATGGATAAACCAGTGGGTTTGGGCTGGATCTCAAGAAATGGGTCCCAACAAGACTTTGCCCATGATAAACTTACACTTGCTAAATCTTTTTCCTTGAAGCTACTTCCTAAGCTTTCGAATCACTATACATTTGCATATTGTCATCCATCCTAAATCCCACCTGCTACCAGTTATGTTTAGAAAACTGAGGGGGCAATTAAATCATTTAATACAGGAATTGTTTGTTGGGTACTGGGAGTCGTATGAAGAGTCATCTCTCTGGTAGCCCTAATAATAAAAAAAAAAAAAAACAAGGGAAATTTAAGTATGCTCCTTTACGAAGAAATTACTTTTGTTTAGTATGTGGCTTCTGCTGACTGTCTGGATATTGCAGATTCCTTTTCTGAGGTTTTTTGTTCACAATAACAGTGACCTTTGGGTTTCCAGTTAGTGCCAGGCATATAAGGTATTTGTGCTATGATATCCAACTTAAAGGTAAGTAAAACCATGCTGAGGCTTGCTCTGAGGTCTACTTCTCTTCCCAAATCAATTGAGCCAATACAACCAAAAGAAAATACAGTGCATAGAACTGTGGCAGAATCTGTATTATCTCTGAGATCGTAAACAATTAAATTTATGAGCCAGGCTATTTAAGGGTATATCCCTGAGGCAGTCTATCACTTTTTCTTGATGTGATGACTTTTACTTCAGGCTGATGGTCAGGAAACCTGAAGAGATGATACTGCAATGGGTTTTTGTCTCTTTCTTCCATGGATCTTTCAGGATGGCTGAACAAAGTCTTATCACAAGGAAAATGAAACTTTTCAACAGTTCTTGTTATTAGAAATTGTGAGGATAAAATTAAACCTGAGACTGAAAAAAAACCCCAAGCTCTTGACTGTCTGGAGCTGCAACAACTTAATTTTTCTCCATATTGCATGTTGAAGAGTACTCAAAGAGTTAATATACCTTTTTGAAAGCAACTATTACAGGCAATAGTTTTAACACTTTTTCCTTTTTCAGTCTGTTAAAACATTCTTCTGAAACTCATTCTTTCAGCTTGTTATATCTCCCTACACTGCAATTTGTTCAGCATATTTTTTTCCTGCTAATTTTGTATTTTCGCTCTTTACTGATATATGAAAGAAACCTATCAGCAGAAACAATTATTGTAGCATTTCCCTGCAACTTCAGAAGGTAATTGTTATTCTTTTGATTTGTTTGGGTGCTATGGAAACTCTTAATTGACTTTTAATTAATAGCCAAGCTAGGTAGAGCTGAATATTGTTTAACCGGCATATATACCTTTAGGATTTACAAACGACCACTAACCCACTTCAAACTGTGCTTGAGCATGCTAAAGATTATGCAGAGTTATTCTGCGAGAGGAAAGCTAAGAAGGGCAAAAGGTGGAGTCATATGCTTCCTGGGAACTTATCAAACAGAAACAAAGTCTATTTAAAAAAATCCAAGGTTATTCCTTTGCCCAGGCTAATCTGTTGTGCTCTGACAGATCAAAAGTTGAAGGTACAAACACAGTTTTGGAATAGAGAACTGCCGTGAGACATGAATTTGCAAAAGTGGAGCTGGAAAAGAGGGGGAAGGTGAGGAGGCTGGGCTTAGCTTTCAATGTTTGTTTTTAGACTACCTTCCTTGCCTTCAGTTTCATCTTTAAAACGGTATATGTAGCTGTGGAATTTTTGCATTAAGAACATTTCTTCAAAGCTTTGAATAATTTAATTTCCTCTCCCTCTGATCTTTCTGTTGCCTACTTACAAAAAAATCCATAACAAATTATCACAGGACTAACCAGGAAAAGGTAAGGATGCCAATGCTAAATTTTGACATTTGCAGTATCTCCTATATTTCATCCTTATATTTGGTGATGTCAAGTAATTTCAAACACTTTCGCATAGACCACCTAAAAAATTGTACCCACAGAGCAATTATGGAAATACTTCAGCATTCAGAAGCTGTTAACCTCAGTTCAGGGTGCTGGATCCAGACTTCCAGAAAAATTTATCTGCATAAACCTGTTCCCTCCTGTCTTTTTATTTCAGAAGCCATCAGACATGGGTAAACAGGTAAAGCAAGGGCTGTCATGTTTCGGCCACATGACAAGCATTCAATCTGTTACATGATGGGTTTGAGTAGAGCCGTGAAAGTGTTGTGCACCAAGATCACAAAGTTATACAACCCCATGTTACCTGTTTCAGAACTGCAAAATGAAGTACTTCTGACTAGTGCTTGTCATAGGCAAATGCCCTGTTAGTACAGTTACTCAGCCAGAGCAAACTGAATTTGCAAGAGAAATTTATTAAGCTCTACTACCATTTAAAGAATCTCAGTGGATGACTAGAAACTCTTTGTCCTTGGGAACCTCTCCCTCTAAACTGTGTATGGCCAAATGGTGGCTCGGCAGCATGATGTAGGACAGAGAACTGCAGTTCACACACTTCTCGTTTCCTCTTTCCTTCCTATCACCTCTAACTCTAGTCCAGTATCTCAAATGCGTTTTGGTTCATAGAACTCTTAGGAACTTAAAAGAGTCTGGGTAGTATTTGTGGAGTCCGATGTAGTATACAAAAAACTAGGGAGTTTTATCATGCCTTGAAAAGTTGTTCTGATGACTAGAATTTTCTTTTACCGCCTTTATGGAGAGGCAAATCAGACGTAGTAGCTTTTATAGAATGATCAGAGTTTCTTTGATAGCAGCATTTCAGATGTGCTTGTTATTATCAGAAAATCAGAATAGCCAGTTGATATCTTGTCTTTTCCATACTATTTTAAGTGCTTTTATTACGTAGGTCAATTTAATCTGCTAGTGAATGAATATTAATTCAGCTCAATGTCATCTTTTGGGGTGTGAATTTTGATTTCATAACATGCCAATTTCCCTGGAACTACTCTCAATTTAAACTGGTGAAAAAGGAAACCACAATGAGTCAAAAGTTTATGAATCAAAGAGATTTTCCTTGATTTTGATAGGACATGCTTATATATTCATAGGCAGAATTGGTTGTGCAGCAATCATCTGGCATTTTGCAGCTCTCACACTACGTGAATACAGAAAACGAGAAAGAAGTTTCGGAAACTCAAATAGGACTCATTACTAAGTGATGCATGAACACCCTTGTATGCACAGCCTGCAGCACCTAGGAGATATGAAAAATTAAGAATGGCATAAAATTAACACAGAGCTTGCTGTTCCTGTATCTCTTCGGATGTAATTTAATGATTAATTCTCCTGAGAATAGTCTGTGTCAACTGATCAATGCAAATGAAAGCTGTTGAGTGGCTAATACCTGCAGTGATGGTTTGAAAAGTGGATGGAGCTAAAAAGTCTTAAGCACCAGAAGTAAAACTTGTATTATATTAAGAGACACTCTTTTTGCTTCACTCAAAGGAAGTCTAGTGTGCCTGTGGAAAACAGAAAACACACTCCCTGCAAATAGGTATCTTGTGTAACCCAGGTAAGTCTACAGGGTGTGATGGGACCATGTTGAGTATGCCCAAACTGTCTTATTCATTATCTCCTGTGAAAATATAGTTTTCTCTACTTGTCCCAATATATTTTCTTCTATCTTGATTCTGAGAGCCTGGAATTCTCAATTTGGACTTATAGGAGGATATAAATATCTTAGTATCTGAATATCTTCCACTAATATGTTGAGGGACACATAGAAAGTAACTCAACTTTCAAAAACACTATCAAAAACAGTGAGCAAGTAACTCACTGTCTAAAAATATGTGCATTATTTTTTTGTGTGTGTTTGTACTGCACAGTGCTGTTTAAAGAATTTCTTCTTCAGTAAACAATGTCATCATGATGCATATTGACTTGAAATCCTAAAAAATTAAGCATGGTGATAGCCCTCGTTTAATAAAAAACCTAAACAACCAAAGCCCAACAAAATAAGTGGAGGTTCAAATGTGGCATTAGGAAGCATTTCTTTACTGAGAGGGTTGACAAACACTGGAACAGGCTTTCTGGAGAGGTGATAGATCCCCAAGCCATTAAGAAGCATATGAACAATGGCCATAATAATGTCTTTTTATTTTTGATCAGCTCTGACTAGTTAGGCAGTTGGATCTGATAACTGTTGTAGATCTTTAGCAACTGGAACTATTCTATTACATTCTATTCTGTGAATGTCGTGCAAGGTCAGATTCTGATCTTTTGTCTCCGAATGCTGATTTTAAGTTGATCTGAGAGCTTTTGGTGAATATCCATTAGAAAATTTTCTTGACTGATATTGCATTATTGGTCCTGTTGCTCTTGTCCTTCATTAGTTTGTTTCTGTCAGTTGATGCTGCTCTGCATCTCCAGCTGTTTATGTCTTATGTCTTATTCCATTATTGCCTATTTTTCTTCTGTGGTCTTTATAGTTTTTAATTTCACTGATCCACATTTAACAATTTTCCATTTATTTCCCTACATTCATTTAATGGACCATTACTTGCATAAATTTTCAAATGACCCCATGGATTAAAATCTCTTTTGGATGAAGATTGGAAGTAAACCATACTCATTCAGAAAGTCTTATCAGATATTACCAACTTATAACACCCCTCTTTTTCTGAAACAGTCTTCCTTCCTTTTAGACCTTTAATTAAAAAGTTGCATTCCTTATTTTTTTATGCTTAGGAGAGTAAGGGGGAATTTTAAATGAACTGTAAAGATGAAATAGAATTAAAAGCAGAAAAGGTACAAGACCTTTTGACTGAGAGTAAATACAAGGGCAAAAATTAGAGGACAATATGGTGGGGTATAGCGTGGTGTGGTGTGTTATATAACTATCTCATGAAAATCTGTAATGATGAGAAATGGCATCCTGTTGATGTTTGCTTTATCATAAATAGTGAGATTTGTCCTAAATTGGGCAATCCACTGAGAAAGCCAAAAGGATTGCCTGATGCATGTTTCCTTCTTGCTACAAGAGCACTGTGCAACTGTCATAAACATTTAGATGTCATTTATGATGGAACTATCAGAGCAAATCAAAATGTACTACCTTGAACTCAGTGTAAACTGAAAGCTTGTTTGAATTTTATATTTGGCTATACATATAAATTGAATAAAACTCACTGGCCTCATGGGATGGATAGCACCACAGCAGCACTATATGGTCCTTTGTGAACTCGGACCATCTGTTGTTTTTTTCAAAAGATGAAGACTAGAAAGGGGTTTTAAACATATCTAAGTTTTTTTCAAAGCTACCTTAGCAATATAATCCATGTTGGAATAATGTCTGGCACATGTGACTATAGCTGCTGGATGGGTCACTGAAGCACTTAACACATATCTGCATCCGAAAAATCAACCCAATACTGCCTAACAGCTGCAAAGCAAATGGTGAGACTAGTTTTGGCAAAAATACATGACAGGAAATCATAAAGAACTGCTCTGATGCTCACAGCTGCTGCACCTGCTTCTGAAATTCTTTCCAAGAATTATTGTATTAGGAAGAACAGCAAACTTTATATTACCTTTTCTTTTTGCTCCTAATTCCCAGTTTAAATTATATAAAAGTTGTTTCAGTTTAAGAGCTATTTAAAAAAGAAGCATCGATTGTGCTAGGTATTGTAGACTTAATCAGCAGCAAGACGGCTGTTGTGAGAATTTATTTTTAAGCCAAAATCTTGTTACTTTGTATGAAAAGCCCATATTTTTATGTCAAGGCTGATGAATCATTTGCATAGCCTGTAATAGCTGTACATGCAGTGCAGGTGGAGGCAGTTTCTGGAAAAGCTCTGGTTGGAGGGAACCGGTCAAGACCACAGATCAAAGATAGAGAAAACATATGTCAATTTTTAAATTTACATGCTTGATGTTTTGGTGTTGATGTGACTGACAAACAGCGCATGATTTGAGGAGTCTGTTGCCATTTTAAACAAGCTGAGACAAATGGCGTTCAGCACCTGTGATAACCTGGAACGACACCCAGAGATTTGATCCAGGCAGCAGTCTCCCAGCTCCATGGCTTCATTAATTCTCTGATCTGGTTGATGTGGATGAATACTGTGGGTTTTAACTTTATGTGCTCCAAGTCACAACAAAGACTTTAAGGAAGAAGAGAATCTGACAGTAGCTGGCTTGGTCTTGCCTTAGATGTCCTAGTAGTTTTCTTGTGGGAAAAAAAAAAAAAAAGACTTCTGAAATTGCAGTGTCACACTAGAAAAAGTGCAGAAAAACAAGCACCATTTTTATCCTTGGAAGTGTATCCGAGGCACTAGCAAAAGATCTGAGCATTTGTAACAGATTTGACGATATTTGACACACTGAGCCAATGAGCCAACCTGGATTTCCCAGCATCATCCTAAGACTGTCCCATAAAACAAACTTCTGTTCAGTTTTGAGACAGTGAGTTCTGTGCTGGTATATTTAGAACAGACTTTTCCAGTAAAATGATAGGTCTAAAGCAATTTAAATGAAAATTAATTTCCTTATGAGAAGACTCAGAAATTATTGTGGATTGTTTTTAGTACTAAAACCCAGTTTGAGAGTGTCTGAAATCCTTTCTGTATTCCTTTGTTTTTCACTAAAACTGTTTTGAGTTCACATTGGCCCTTATACAACACTGTCAAGGTTTTTTGAAGCTTCTGCTCAGCAGATATTTTTTGGTAATTTCAGCAAGTGATATTAACCACTCTATGTAATGCTTGTAAACCACACTCAGCGATGAATTCTTTTTGCTTCCCTTATTTATATCACTACCAGTAAGTAAAAACTGCATAGGTGAGGAATTTTTTCAAGGAGGGCCTAATTAAAGTATAGTTTGTGGTTTTGGGAACCAATTGTTCAAGTTTCATACACATTACTGGAAAGCACATACCCAAACATTCCCCCCAGTGTAAATTTTGGCAAGGTCCTACCACTTTATTATACCAGAAAAGTTTCATTTGTACATACAGATTTACATCATGCTTACTTAAATCATATTGCTAAATATCCTATGATCCTGTAGTCATAAGAAGATAAAGGCCAATTTTTGGGAACTTTTCAATATCCATGGAATTTTCTCATATTGTCATTGGCTGTCACTTTGCTGGCTAAGTTTCCCTCAGCTTCAAAATTAACAAAACAAGTTCTCATATTGCACAGAGAATTTGGGGCCACTGAAAAATAATGTTTGTATGAATATAGCGAAAAGGTTCATGCCAAAAACTTCTTTCAGACTTCCTGCTTTGGCTGCTCTTGCAGTGTTGGATGTGTTACATTTATGATCTTTTAACACCAAAAAACATATTAAATGCTTTCCAAAATGCCTCTGTTGATGGTCATTCTGACTCCAAGACAAAAAAAAAAAAGCTTCAGATATTTACACCTGATGATTTGAAATGATTCTGCATTGTTGTAAAAGAACTCAGTTGGCAGAATCAAGTGAATGCATATAAATATATTGGTTTGATATAAAAATTTTCTTAGTTTTACTATTACAAATATATAAACTCAAGAGCCAAATGTTGCTTGAAAAAGATGAAAGAAATATTTGTTTCTTCAAAAAAGGATTCTCTCTGAATATGTAGGCTTAAGGGATGCTTTTTAAACACCTGGGTATTTGAGATCATTAAGAGAAACTCGTACGAAATATTTAGCCTGCCTTGCATTTCCCTGACTATTTTGTGCAGGAGTTCCAGTGTTACCTCATTTTTGCCCTCTGTATTTTGTGATCAAGGGTGATGCTATTGAGGAAGAGATAGATTGTTAAGTCAACTGCATCTGTGATGATCACAAAAGTTTTCCAACAAAATTTGCAGTAATACCCAAAATATGCACTAATGATTGTCCTTTTATTTTGGAATGCTCCAGCATATTCTTGTGTATATTTATAACATTGCTATACACTGAGGCTTCTTCCTTCTTTTATCTGAATATTCAATGTTATCTATTAAAAGGCATAAGATCAAAGGAGATCCCTCTTGAAAGGCTTCAATTCATTGTAAGAGAGCTGCCTGGCCTGTTCTATGTCATTCATCAGAAGCACAGGAGGGATTAATCTTAAATTGCAGTAGACATCTCTACTAATCACTACAGCTGAGTTTGTGTCTCTAGTGTGTTCATAATGACAGGAGGGAAATGGTAATCTGTGGTGTGCATCATCTGGTCCATTCTGACATCTACTCAGGATAAAATCCATCAGAGAAACACCAGGCACCCTAATTTCTCCACTGATTATGAGAAGAATCTAAGGCCACTACATATCTGAATTCAAGATATTGGCATTCACTCAGCTGACTCATTAGTCCCTTGGTGCATGTTGTCAGTAGATAATTTGTTCTGCTGCTTAAGGTAGAGCAAAGCAGTACTCAGGATGAACATGTTCTGCAGACAGGCAAATGTCCCACACGCCATAAAAATCTGGTGTCTTTCAGAGCCATAGTTGGATTGGGTTTGATTGACAAGGAAGGCTGAGACAAGGATTTTGGTTGGAGAATTGTAAAAGTGAGAGATGCAAATGCCATTTCTAGATACATGTACGAGAAAATTATCAGCTACCACGCTTTTTGCTTGGCTTTGGATATTCTTCAGTAACCCAAAATAAGAATAACCGTAATTTTCAGAGTGCTGTGAATGTCCATTACCTGGTCTGACATATCTAATTAGCATTTAGGTGAAAGTAGCCTGACATCTTGAAATATGCCAAGCACCTAAAGCTTCTTCATATTTCAATGGTTCTTGTTAGCCAGAGTCTCTAATAGCCATGCAAAGAAGAGATTTAAGAACTAACTTTAGGCACTGAAGACAGCCTGGGCCACAGGAATCTGTAGCATTTCTAAACTAGTGTAGCTATCTGGGATGAGAGATATTAAGTGACCATAATCAGAAATGATGCAGAAATCCAAGGCTTTTAGAAGAACTTGGTCAGTTATCTGGTCTTTTGACAATGGAAACTCTTATTCACATATTTCAGTATAAATGTCTCTAAAATCAGAACTAAGAATCTGTAAGAACTGTAACCATGAAACTATACAGGCTACTACATCTGTAGTAGCCTATGGAAACATACCTTAAAAAAAAAATAAAAACTTTCCTGGACTAATACAAAACATTAAAAATTCAGACCTATTGTCTTCCACAGAATCTAGAACCAAATCTTGCACTAGAATGTCTAGAATATAGGTTTAATTAAGAGTTTACAAGTGTCTCAATGCATCCCTCCTAAGCATTGCTATAATAAAAATTGAATTATAGATATGCACTTTATGAGGAGTTTGTATGAGCTTATAAAAGAATTTTTTCATCCCATTTTACCAGTGTCCTATTCACAAGTACAACATGCTTTAACCTGGCCTTGGAGAGGTGTCTATTTGTGGTTCATTAATAAAGGCTGCTTTCCAAAGAATTATCTGTTATATAATTACAATGAACTCTGAAAAATGATCTCACAGTGTCTGTGGCGGTGATGTTCAATGCTTCCTGAGGCATGAGAACAGATGAAAACATCTGTGCAGTCCTAGCTTCTTGCCTAATCAGGCAGCTCTTGTATATTTGCTTTTTCTTAAACCATGCAAACACATTTTGCAATTTCATTCTCTCATTTATAGTCTATTGGTGGTAAGGATGAGATGTAAATTATTGTAGTTAACCCTTTTTCTTTCTGCAGACAGATAATATTTCTCCTTTTATGTGTCTGTGAGTGGCATGTTGGGTATTTTCTGGAGGACCTTGGGATGTAACTGTGCCTGATATATCATTGAGGGGAATAATATGCAGCAGGACCAGCAACTGAGAGGAAAAATTCCTTTTATTTGACATTTGCATCACATCTGAGGTAAGAAGGAGGCATGACAGCCCTTAGGTAGGGCAGGAGCCTGCTCACTAGATTCAGTGCATCCTACTGATCTTCACTGGCATAAAGCACCACGCCATCTGTGAGTCTAACCTAGGTGCTGGATTCCTTCATCACTTGTGAAATATTAATGCCAATATATAATCATCCAGCCTACTGTGAAAGGGTAGTTCTGCTTATAATGGGCTCTGAGCTTCCAGAACACAAGGTGTCCCAGCAAACACAAAATATGTGAGCACTCTGAAATTGATTCATGTATCTTGCTGGATAAGGGAAAGGACTCTGCATAGTGCATAGTGCACAGTGCACTGCATAGTGCTTCCAAATACTCCTTTTTATGTGTGTTTTGCAGGAGTATCTATTGTTTTAAAATTCCTTGTACAGGTGTAAAAAAGCCTGAGGTGACCAGGTCTAGCAGAAATGTTGTTTCTGCTAGTAGGTGACAGGATTATACAGAAAAGAGAAAACCCACCTTCTTCTTCCTAGATTTTCTCCAGTCTCACAGTGTCGTTCTTAGTAATGGAAAATCAACTCAAATACCATCCAACTGTGTTTTCTTTTTCTGCTCTGTAAAACAAACCCATAATAATATGGTCTTCTCAGATCATCTCATAGCATTTGCTGCACTTCTCTGTAGTAAACATTGTTAAATACTGTTGCAGGCTATGTTCTGAGTCATTACTGCATGAGTAGGAAAGAAGGAATTTTTATTTAACCTTCGTATATAAATTTATGAATACGGTTTAATAGATGGTTCATAGATATTGCAATAAATAACGATTTATTACAGAGCTTATCAGGTCATTATTTTGCCAATTTCATGCATTTTTGTACTTGATGCACTTATAACCATTTGATACACGTGCAGCTTAGACCTGTTCCATGCTCTCAACATCTATTAATTATTATAAATTATTTTAAATTTTAGTATTTTGATGATGTGGGGGTTTTAGCATATGAAAAACAGCCATTTCAGGTTTCTTAAAATAAAAGAATTATTTAGTTATTGAGAATTATTTAGTCATTGGTTGTATGTTCAATATGTTCGACATCTAATTTAATTTTAGCTTCTCTTGGTTTTTGACAACATGATCTTTCCCTGACAGCTTTCCTTTGACAGTGCCAATACTTGCAGTTGCTTGCTCATGTGTGAATACTATTTGATAAATCTGTATATCCATATGCTGTCATTATTCTGCAGTAAAATAAACCACCATCTTTTTCAGACATGGGTAGAATCAGATCAGAGCTTTTCTTTTCACATGAAGATAAAGTAAAATGCTGAAGGACAGTATTGCTGTGTTTTGGGAGCTTTGTGAACTGAGCTTATGAGGAAGCAATTAAAGGCAGGAAAAAACAGTCCCACTGAACCCTTCTCATGCAAATTACAGGACTCAGAAAAGCTTTTCCTATGTAGGAGCCAAAAGCACTGCTTTTGAATGCTCTGCTGAGCAGTGAAGAGTAAAAAAATTTGATTTGTGAGCAATGCACAAAATGGACTAGTGTGAACAGGGACTAGCTCCAGGAGCTTAGAAACTGTGATTTACCAATATTGTGTAATAAGTGTTTTGGGGAGCTAGATTTCAAAGTCCTTCCAGGTGTATTCATAGAATCTGAACAATAAAGAAGAGTTCTACTATAATTGTAAAATGTTAAATATTTCCCACTTACATTTCCTTAAGGTATTAAAGGCCAGCTCTGCACCCTTCCTGACTGAGACAGAAGGCACAGGTTTAAAAAGTAGTTTAATTCCTTGTACACTGGAAGTAGATAGGAAGGGATGGTGCTTCATATTAAGGACCAGAGATAGTTCTTCAATATGACATTTAGGGACTCACATGTGATTTGCTGTGAGTCAAAGTCAGCCAACTGCCTCTGAAAGTGCCTTTTGCCCATCCTGTTCCAGGCTCAGGCAGGCTCCCTCCACCAGCACTGTTGCTGAGATGTCTCATGTCTGGTACATGGGTTTGCAGGGCCCTCCACAGCCACACAGGGAGGCTAGTGCAGCACCAGCCAGCACGTCAGCTAGGATTTTGCTCAGAAGACAGAGAGATGGAGCAGGGGGAGATAGAAATGGTTTTTAACAATTTTCAGTGTAATTAAACCATGTGTAGGAGTCCATTTTGTCTTCAACAGCTTCCACAGGGTTGAGAATTCTTGCTGCTTTCAGCATAAAGGAAGCACCAGTGTAATAGAATATTACAAAGTATATAGTAGATGCCTCTCTTCCCTTTCTCCACCACAGGTGACTGTGGATTAAACAGTGGGGAAAAGATGTTCATGCACACAGGAGTTAAATTGACCTGTTAGTAGGGTTCCGTATATGCTGCTCATTCTTGCCAGTACCTTCCTCCATGCTACTCCTGGATATGACACAAAGGCTATTTTCCAGGGGTCTGCCTGGATACAACCACATGATCTTGGAAGCTCTGAGCTCTAGAACACAAGCTAGTTCAGCCCTGTGGGTCTCAGGGCCAAAGAAAGACCCTGGGCACATTTAATTTACTCATACATGTGTACGTTCTGTGCTTAACTGGTACATTAGTGAGTCAGGTCCTTCTGCAGCCTCCCAAGATGGGAAGGATGGAGCAGTCTGTCACCCTGGAACTCCCAGCTCCAGGTGGCTTTGGCAATGGGGTGCTAGGGTGCTATGCATGGCTTCATAAGTGGGATCCTCACCTGCTTCTTTATTCTCTCATTAGGGACTGCTGTTCTTGACAGTCCCACTGTCATGACATGATTGTGTAAGAGAAATGAAAGCAGAGAACAAAGCTCCTGACCATCACCATGTTAGCACAAATCAATGAAAAGCTGATGAGCAAAATGTTTTGTGAAAGATGATATTGAGTGCATTAATCTTGTTAAAGGGGAAATTAGATTCAAATTGTTGGAAAGCAGTGCAAAACCATGCATACAAGAAGTAATTCCTGGAAAAAGCTGTGGGAAGCCAAGGGGCAAAATGCCATAGTATGATACACAGAAAGGAACACAGCTGTGGCATTGATGGGGCACTGCATGATAGCACAGGGTTGCACCAGACAGGGAGGATAGAGGTGGAGAATGCTGCAGCTACTGCTGTCCCCTCCAGCAGAGGCACAATGTGGGTGGAAGAGGCTTCAGTTCATTGTTTCATCAGGGCCTTTGTGCATGGACAGACCCCTAGGCATTTCCAGTTTCAAGATTTGTAAAACCCAAAAATATGAAGTAAATTGATGTCTAGAGGTGAACAGTGTTCAGTGTGAGGATCTCAGTACCAGGGAAACTCATCACCATTCAGAAACAGAAAGATGGTATTTTGATGCTCCGATGTTTTCTTGAACAGACAAATAGCAAAATTTAAAGTCTGAACAAAAACCAAAATCTAAAACCCATTGACTCAGTAAAGAATCACAAATAAGCACCCATTTATAATCCTCATCCAACAAGTAACCTTTCAGTTTGTTTTAAACTTTTCCTTCTCCTTATACACGATATTGGCAAAAAAACTTGATAAGATAATATGAGGCCAAATATATTTAATACAGGATGCCCTATGCATGCTATAAATAATGTTATTTATGAACTCTCTCTTCAAGACTATTTACAACCATAGTTTTGCATTGCAATTTCTGCATTTGGCCTCCCTATAGGATCTCTGATCTTGGGCCGATCTGAGAACCTTGTATTCCCATGGAAAGACCCTTTAAGTAAGTGAAGATCAAGCCCATTGCTATTTCACTTAAAGGGTGAAATTCTATCTCTTACAGGAGTCCTAGGTACTTAGCTTACATTAGATTCTAAATTTGCAGATATCTAGACTCAAGTGGTGTGACTGTCAACACAGGTTAAAAACCAGAGGTCTTTATCCTAATAAAGGTTACATAAAGCTACAAAATTTCTTGCTATTTTGCTTTTACCAGGAAGAAAAGCAGACAGCAGTCATCCTCTTCTGTCCTGCAACAAGGGTGGGAGAAAGTGTGTGGTAAAAGGGTTTATTTGCACAGTCCATGCAGAAAGGACTGACTTGTAGCCTTCCACCACTGCCAGAGGTGGGCACAAGAAAGTCAATAAAGTCTAACGTGTTCCATTGCTGCTGTAATTGCTGCACTGCAGTAACCTCAAAGAACACTTGCCATACATCAGCACCTCACTGTACCAGGCTGCTACCAACACAGGACAAAGGATGATCCTTCCAACAGGTTTACCATTCAAAAGCATAACAAAATATTCTTTCTGCTAACACTCCCTGACCCAAACTGGTCTGAGCCGCAATAAAAGAGTGCACCTGAGACAAAACAATCTCTTCAGCAATACAAATACTACCTGAATCTCTACTTTTTAATTTATCTTTGCCCACTGCTCTTCCAGCTCATGTGTCTGGAAGTGAGCTGCAAGGCCATTTCTGCATGCTGCTGCTGGAGGACCCATTCATTCCAAGTCATTTGTACTTCCTACCATTCTATTTGCTTGGTTTTTCGAGTGTATCCTCCTAATGATTCCCCATTCCTCCGAGACGAGTTTCACTCTCAATTGAAACAACTTCACCAGCATCTGGATGTTTCTGACATCTGGAAACTGGCAAAAAAGTAGAGCTTTAAAAAATGTCATGTAGTTGCCTCTCACAGTATAAGTAATTGCCAGCTCTGAAGGCCTTTTTTCAAGATAATCTCTGATGGGAGAATTTATACTGCATATAATTAACTGGATTTGTTTTATGGAGCTAAGGATAGGCACCCAAAAAAAAAAGTGCATTAGCAGTGATTCTGCTTCCACAGAAATGGGCCCATCTAGCGCACAAAATTTATTTCACCTAGGAAAAACGCGAGGGTCTAGAAGGACATGGAATGACAGTGATGAAAAATATGGAGAAAAACATTCTGAGTTCAGTTAAGGGGTAATGTAATAGTGAAAAAATAGCGAAAAAACAGAATAATTTGTGCACACAAAATATATTGCTTCAAATTAATAGCATAGCACAGGCATAGATGACAATGAGCACAGCCATGCATTTGTCTTTGTCATAACTGTGCATTGAATACAAAATTAACTCAAAACCCAATTCAGGGACATAGAAACCTTGTGTCCAAGTCATCAGTGCAGGAATGCTGGTGTAGAGCCAGAGTGATACAGTTAGAACCAGGGTCAGTGGTTAAATCAGCTGTCCTGACATGCTGCAGTTTTCTTAAAGAAAATAATTTATTACTCTTGTGTGGGTCTCTGCGTAAAGACAGAGAAATGCAGTGGAGTTGGAAGTGAAGAAGCTTTGATGAAGCAAAACTGTAGCCTGATCCTGTAGAATAAATTATAAAAAATAATTATAAATTGTCCCAAATATTGAAATAAAATGAAAGAAACAGTATCTATTTCCCCTATTTGTCTTTCCTGTTCAGTTCTAAAAAAAATTCATGTTTATTTTACATATGAACAACAAAAATGTCATGATCTTAAAAATGTAGGAAAGGCAGACCATAGAAACCTCCTCTTCACCTCCATTTGTGTAAACAGAATCTGAACCTCTGACAGCAGCAAGATAGAAATTATCTGGGAGAAATGATAAAACTCAAAGTAGACTGATTTTCTTGGGGTGGAACCATCTTTCATCTGTGAAGAGCTGCATGACACAGTATGGTCAACCGCTTTTGTCTGCGGATTAATCTCGCTAGAAGTCAGGAGAGAGAGGTCAGCATTCAAAATGCTAATAGTGAAGGAAATTAATTTCCTCACTCATCCTCCAGAAATTAATTGGAAAGCCTTCAAATACCTGACCAGAGTGGTGGGGTGCTGCTTAGCTCTGGACAGTAAGCAAGCTTCAGCGTGGGTAGCTGTGGGGGAAAGACCCAAACATGGTACAGGAACCAAGTGCCCTTCTGCTGCTTGGAAATATTTGAAGTTTTCAGAGTTGGTATTGAAAAAGCAAAATGAGCTGGGAAATGTAAGGAGCTTTCTCAGCCCAGATGTGGCAACACAGAAAGAATTGTGCAGACTTGAACAAACTTTGTTGACTAGTAATCTAGGGGGGGTGGAATCAGTTCCCTTAATTCCTGGTGACCAAAGCATCTTGTTCCTAGTAATCTGTTTCGTTTGGAGTGACTATAGGGATGGAGGACTGTTCAAAAATTGCTAAAAATTGCTTTCTGGATGCACTTTTTTCAGTGACTAAAGGAGCTCAGGCAGTCTGCTTGGACCAGACACCATACTCAAGGTGCATGGAATCAGGTAAATCCTATCTTTAGTGACCCAAAATATACCAGAAGCTTGCCAGTCAAAGAGGGTGACAGAGACATGGGCTACACCAGGCTTGCAGCTATCATCAGAAGCTCCAGTATTTCTGTGTAAGAGTGGGTTTGGGACAGAACTAGCTCTCCATGTCAGCCTGCAGTGAGACATTTCTACCAACTCAGAAATAAGCTTGCACAGCTAAATGAAAGCCCAGACTCCTACTACATGTTTGGTGCCCAAAATTAGTGAGCTGGTGTTGTTTTGAGTGAGGATGGTAAAGCCATTGTGCTAAGAGTTTACCAGGGCTGGTAGAAATTTTGAACTTCTCGAAAAGAAAAAGATATTTGAAAAATTAATTCCAAACATAAAATTGGTTTTCACACGAACAACTTTTCCACAAGCCCCCACAGTATGTCCTCTTCACATGCCCTGCGCATCACAGAGCATTCTATTCATTTGATTCTCCATTCTAAATTGTGAGCTTCTGATACCAAAATTGTAATGCACTTCAATCTCTGTGGGCAAAAGATCCAGGGATAGTTATCCTCACTGTAATTCCTTAATTCCCCAAACAGTTTGCTGAAATGACTATTGATTAATTTGGATGGTTTTGAATTATTATTCTTGTGTGCACATGTGAAGAGACAGGTACCAGATGCTGACTACAATGTCTGTGTGATCAAAATTAGTAACCATTTTGCATTATTTGTTTCGTCATCATCTTGAATGTATAAATCAGAAGCTGACTGGTGAACACTGGCTGCTGTGATCTTGGCAGCACGAAGAATGAACCCGGCAAAGATTTCCTTAGGAGCCCAACACCTCATTAAATAAGGGACTGGAAAGAAGTATAATAAAACAGCTATGAGGTTGAAAATAAAGAGTTTCACAAGTTTGCCCATGCTCCCAAGGGAATAGCTCTAGATCAAAACATAAAAGGGATGCTTTGACTTACAAGCATATGGCATACTTGCTCAACTCACAGCCATTAAATCTGCAAAAAATAAGTAAATATTCTGACAGCTTTATTAGGCATTCTGCTTTCTCTAGAATGGCATATCCTGGACTGGATTCAGTTCAGAAAGAGGTTCTCAGGCTTTACCAAAGCACAGTATGCAGCAATTATATCACCCAATTGATGGAGTTGCCATCCCTTCCCTTGGGAGGCTTTTCACAATCCATTAAAACCTCACTACAAGGAAAATCACACTAAACTCTCAGGTTGAGATACATTCTTTTTTTTTCCTTTAATTTTTTTAAAAATATATCTTCGTCCCCCTTCAAATTAATGCAAAATATTGTTACAATCATCACTGCTGAGGTATAAACCCTTCAACTTCTGACAGTTGTCTTTTTCTTAATTTTTGAGCCTTTTGTGTTAAGTTGTAATAATTTCTAGCGTATTTCCTTTGACAGAATCAATCATGACCTTGACTGCTGCAGTGACCAGATTACTGCCAGCCAGGAAAACTCCTTACCTTCAGTGCAGCCTGTGGATTCCTCTGGGCAATGAAAGGAGACATACAGGCATTTAAGCAGGGAATTTTCAGAAAATACAGAGAAAGAAATCTGATGTGTCTAATAGAAGTGGAGCCCTCATGAATCTCTGCTCTATAAAAGCAGTGGATATCCACCTGCTCTTGGCATTCCCAGTCAGTGTATCCAGGCCAACCCTTTCCATGAAAGACCTCAAAGTCTATTGCCAATGTGTTCTATAGATGAGGTCTGTGTCCTCTCTTCTTTCCTCTAATTACTGCAGAGTGTAGTTAGATAACTCATAGATCAGTCTATCACGCTCCTGTGTTTTCTTCCAGGGAGAAGGAATAGTGACATCCCTGAGCTCTTGGATTTAACCTGCTGCAAGAAACGTACTTGTCTGTGTTTTGTGAGAACAACGACCTTGTTCATTCAGATGGGGCTGGTAGCAGAGGCTGTGATGGAGTTCTCAGCAGTCCAGCAGGGACATGTTGTTGGTGAGCTAGAACAAGCATGCAGACATGAACATAAACACCTAATGGGTGTTGCTGTCTGTTTGGGCTCTAAACAGAGAGCAAACTGAGCTAACAGAGAGTTAACTGCAAAGTTAGGCTATAATTGGGCAGAGGGCTTGAGAACTGAAATGGTATTTAGACAGCCAGTCCATTGTGTCTCTGGCGAGACCTGAAACCTGTACCTGCCGTGGCATGGGTATTTGTTTTCCTGGACTGAGAAAATATTCCATGAGCAGAAAGGAAAATGCAGCTTTTGTAGGGAAAAGGGGGATTAAAAATGATGCAAGAACTGCCAAATAATTTTGTAATTTTTCCCCCCAAAAGGACTGAAACACAATGGCTGAGTAGGTCCTACAAAAAAACTTTGATAGTGGTGAGAAGGTTGTGTGACTCTACACATTACAGATTTATTCTTGAAGCTGAGGTTGCAGCAAAACAACACTGTCTGTGGTGACACCTGGTCTCTGTGAAATCACTGGGAAAACTCCAATGACCTCAGCGGATGATCTGCTTTGAATGTGGGAACCAGTGAGCAGGATCCAATCTGCAGTTCATCCCGCCCGCTTCTGAACCTCTGATAGCTGGGTGCTCAGCTACAAGTACTTAGGAAGAATATGGTAAGTGTAAAATACTCAAATCCAGTATCTTGTAACCAAGATATTGTCATTGCTTTTTGTCCTTAACTATGATTTTAGATTATTTAGATGTGTTTTTCTCATTGCATGGGATGTTTTGTGTGTGTTTTGGACATGAAAAGCCACATCCTCAGACTTGAAGACAAAACAACATTTCAATTTCTTTTTCACAGAGATTCAGGTGATAATTTTTGCTCTCTTCAGAGCAAAATGTATTTTTTCATGGTCCAGACTGCAGTTCGGTCCTATGCCTTCTGAACCAAAATGCTTCTCCCTTCCCCAAACCCTAAGGACCCAACAGGATACCCAGTGCACTATGAAGTTTGCTTCTTCCAATTTAGCGTTTAACATGAGTTGGACAGGGAAGTACAGAGTATGCAGAGCCCCAAGACAGTCTGGCGCAGCTGCTGAGACACATCAAATGCATTAGTGGGAATAATGTGTCAGCCTGGCCAAATTCTGCACAGGTTGGGAAGTAACTCAGCGGCAGTCCTCATCACCACTGCCCTCCCAGGGGAATTCCGTGCATGCTTGTGAAACTTTTCCTAGGGGATGTCTCTGGCTGGGAGGGTGTGAGAATAGAGCAATGGACACAGCTGTTTTCCTCATTCCGTGTGCCGAATGTTTTCCCTTCTTGTTTACAATGCTATAAATTAATTTTTAGTTGAACCTTTGTTCTGGGTGCAGCTTAGCCTTGAGCTGGGTTTGCTTGTTTGTTTCCGTTCCTGCTTCATTTCCTCTGCCTGCCTCCCAGCATGACTAACACTGTCTGTGCTGCTTCCCTTGTCTCCACAGCTTCCCCCCCAGTGCTCTGTCCTGGACATGGGCAGCTGCCCTGCTGATCCTCGGTGTGTTGCCAAAGGGCAGCATCGACCTGCGCAGCATTGGGCAGCACGGGCAAGTCTGCTAGCAGCGATGGAGAGGTGATTCTCTGACTTCAGAGAATCACAGGATTCTTCAGGCTGGGAAAGACCTCTGAGATCATTGAGTCTGGCCATTAACCCAGCACTGCCAAATCCCCACTTAAGCATGTCCCTAAGTGCTACATCCACTCTTTTAAATGCCTCCAGGAATAGTGACTCCACCATTTCCCGGAGCAACAGACCTTTGTTTCTTGTTAAGAAAATGAAAACTTTGGTAAGCTTTCCTTTTTTTCCTCTTACACTACATGAGCAAAGCAAGATGGATGTGTGACAAAGAGAAAGAAATCCTGTGTTCCCCGATGTTGTGGTTTAACCCCAGCCAGCAGCTAATCCCCACACAGCCGCTTGCTCACTGCCTCCAGAGGGATGAGGGAGAGAATCAGAAGGGTAGGCATGAGAAAACTCCTGCGCTGAGATTAAAGACAGTTGAATAGGTAAAGCAAAAGCTGTGCATGCAAACAATGCAAAACAAGGAATTAATTAATCCCTTCCTTTGGTCAGGCAGGTGTTCAGCCATCCCCAGGAAAGCAGGGCTCCATCATACATAACAGTTTTTGGGAAAACAAACTCCCTTCCTCTGAATGTGTCCCCCTTGATTCTTTTCCCCCAGCTGGAGACGCTGACCATGGTGCCATAAGGTCTGGAATGTCCCTTGGATCAGCTGGGGCCAGCTGTCCCAACTAAGCCCCACTCAGCTCCTTGTGAATCCTCAGCCTCCTCTCTGGTGCTGTGGGGTGGGGTGAGGAACAGAAAAGCCTTGTGTCTGTGTAAACCCTGCTCAGCAGTGACTAAAACATCCCTGTGTTATCAACAGTTTCCAGCACAAACCCCAAACACAGCCCCATAGTAGGTACTAGGAAGAGCACTAACTCTGCCCCAGCTAAAACCAATACTTGGCGTAATTTTTGATGGATTAATGTGTCTGGGAGATGTAAAGTGGCACCTGCCTTCATTTGATCATTCATATTCATTTGAACTGATATGCATTTTTCTTCTTTCACCTTGTCTTATATTTTGCTGGTCTGGGACAAGCTTTTTGCTCTTCTATAATCAATATGATACATCTTCATAGATAACAACTCACTTTATCATTTCAAGCCTGTTAAGCCTCCCTGCAGACCTCCACCACAGTCCTTCAGAGTCTGCAGTGCCTTTGCTGCCTCTGCAGCTGCTGGCAGCCTCTGAGTTCAACTTCTGGTTTATGGGTTTTAATGCTTCCAGGAAGTACAGACACCCTCTTAGCGCAGGAATGGCTTCATGCAATCGTGGGTGACCATGCACTACAAGCATGGGTCTGGTGAGATGACTGGCTTGAGCAAAAAAGGTTGAAATATTTCCTTTATTTGCTACTTCTTTCGTGTCTTTTGAAAGTTGAAGTGAAAATGAGCTTGAACCAAATCCCACTGCGGCAGGTGAAAAATTTCCTGCCTATTTCAGGGGATACTGGAAACTGGCCCTGAAACCTACAGCTCCTCAGGGTACCCACATTGACCAGCTTTGCACCTCAAGTTATCCTACTGACTTCAGGCAAGGATTTAGAAGCTTTACTTAATCCATTGGGAGCTCACAGAGACCATGCTTCAAAGGTTGTGTGGCAACAGAGCAATGACAGCTCAAAATGCAGGAAAGTAAAGGGAAAAGCAGGAGTTCTGTTCCTTAACAGGAATGATTTGACAGAATCAAAATGAGTCAGTGTGAGTTTGCAAGTGGATTTAATGAAAGTTTTGCCAAATCTAGCACATGTTTTGCAATGGACCTCACAAAAAGAGAATGTTTTATCTCTGTTTTTTTATTTCTCTGATATACATTGAGATGTTGATGTCAGTATCTTTCACTTCGGATTGTTACCTGTATCCTCTCAGGTGTGAAAAAGTGCTGTGGAATTCTTGTGTCCAGAGCCTGCAACACCTACTGGGACTCAAAGGACCTAGATCATTCTACAGATTCATCATGGAGACATCATAGATGGTCTGTGTTAGCTACTGCACTTCATTTCCTCATTTATAAAATATGGATTGCAGTGCCTCTCTGTTTTAGAGAACGCTGTCAGGATAATGATTATGAGACACCTGATAGTGTTTGAAAGCACACATGCAGATAGATGAAACCTTCTGAGAGACACAGATTGACAGAAATAAATGGGGATAATCTGAATCCAGAGAACTGTTTTCTGTTGAATTACACTGTAGTAAATCTGTTATTACACATGCCACCCCAACAGAAAAATATATAGATTGTGTATGTCTTTTATAGGAATTCTTCTGACTGTGTAGGGGGTCCCAACAAACAAGGGAAAGTGTTTCAGGACATTCTCTGTGCACAATCTTAGTCATTGCTTATTGGCAGGAAGTAAGCCAGCTAAGTATTTCCCCAGCTTGTCTGCTTTCTGGGAAGCTGAAGCCAGGCCCTGTTGCTGAGCAGTGCCAGCTGAAGGTTTGTATTTCTTGAACTGGGGAGCCCAGAGCTGGACACAGCACTCCAGATGTGCCTCACCAGGGCTGGGCAGAGGGGCAGGATCACCTCCCTGACCTGCAGGCACTGCTCTTCCTAGTGCCCCCCAGGATCCCATTGGTGTTCTTGGCCACAAGGACACACAGCTGGCTCAGGGACAGCTTGCTGTCCACCAGGTCCTTCTCTGCAGAGCTGCTTACTAGCAATTTGGCCTCCAGCCTGTGCTGGTGCCTGGGGTTATTCCTCCCCAGGTGCAGGACTGTGCATTTGCCTTTGGGTACCAGTCCTTCCCCACAGTTTGCATCATCAGCAAACTTCATCAGCTGGGGTGCACTCTGTCCCCACATCCAGGTCACTGATGATTAAGTTGAACAGCTTGTTCAGCTTAGGCAAAGTTGTGCAACCTGCTGACCATATATAATGCATTTCTGATTGCACATACTGTATAAGTCTGTTAAAATGCTCTAGCATGGAGGCATAGGAGCTTAAATAAATATTAGAATGCTGTGTAAAAACAATTTGTATTTTAAGCAATAAGTTCCCCATGCTGTAGGGCTCTTTTATGTATCATTCAACAAAAGGAATAAGGAACATTTATACTTATTGATTTAAAATGAAGTCCAAGTTAAAACTGAAAAATAAAGTTTAAAATAATATTAAAATTTAAGTAGGTTGAAAAGCAATGGTTGTTGCCCTTCCTGGCATAAGCCAAGTATCTTACTTGTATATAGTCCAGATACCAGTTATAAATTGTATAGTGCAATGCAAGTTCCTGGTGCTGGAATATTGCTTTGCACAAGTGTTTTATTCGACGTGTCAAACAATATGTTAATAACTTACCTAAATGCCAGTGAATACAGTAATTTTATGATAATGTTATTTAACATATTCCCTAATTAAATTGAGAAAACTAAGGCAGGAGAAGAAAACTGAAAAAATAAGGCAGAGAAAGTGAGATTTGAATGTAAATGTAACTCCGTCAAGGATTTGAGGCTGGTAAGAAAATATGCATCCCATAATCCATATTCTCTTTCAGAAAGATAAGCATAAAATATGGTTTATCTAAATAAGGTTTCCACCTGTCATCAGACAGCTCATTATATAGACAACATGGAGTGAGAGAAAACCTCTGGCTTGCTCTAAGGAACTTGTTCAGGAAAATTAGTTATTGAGGTCCCAAAGAGAACTGAACAAAGCTAAATAACTTGGAATTAAGACAAAAGGATAAGAAAATTTATAAAAATAATATGATGTGCACCCCAAGACAATCAGGATAACCATCCAACCTCTCCTGAAAAAGGAGGGAGACACATCTGCTCCCAGTCCTTCTCCATGCAAAGACCCCAGGATGCTGACACCCCCAAAGAGTGACTGTCAGCATTAGTACCCAGAACAGCACTGACAGGGTGAGCATAGCACCGAAGAAAAGGAAGACATACCAATAAGGCTTTTCTATATAAAATATTTCAAAGATATTAGAGTTTTTCTGTCTTAATTTGGGTTAGTGTACAGTGTGGAGATATGGATGTGATGGGTAGACTGTGAGATGGATAAGAAATTGGCTGGATGGTCACATCCAGAGAGTGGTCATCAATGACTCAGAGTCCCAATGAACATCAGTGACAAGTGGTGTGCCCCCAGGGGTCCATACTGGAACCAGAGTTATTTAACATCTTCATTACCGACACAGAGGAAGGGATTGAGTGCACCATTAGCAGGTTTTGAGAAGACACCAAGCTGAGCAGTGCTGTTGACACACCTGAAGGACAGGATGCCATCCAGATGTACCTGAGCAAGCTTGAGAAGTGGGACCATGGCAATCTCATAAAGTTTTATTAGATGAAGTGCAGGGTGCTGTACCTGGGTCAGGGCATCCCAGTACCAATACAGGCTGGAGATGAGCAGATGCAGAGCAGCCTGCTGAGAAGGACTTGGGGGTGAGTGAGAGCCTGGACAGGAGCTGTCAATGTGCACTCCCAGCCCAGAAAGCCAAAGGTGTCCTGGGCTGCATCCAATGGTGGGCAGCAGGGCCAGGGAGAGGATTCTGCCCCTCTGCTCTGTGAGACCCCACCTGCAGTGCTGCATCCAGCTCTGGGGGACAGCACAGGGAGCACAGGGACCTGCTGGAGAGAGTCCAGAGGAGGGACAGCAGGATGATCAGAGGGACAGAGAACCTCTCCAGTGAGGAAAGGCTGAGAGAATTGGGATTGCTCAGCCTGGAAAAGAGAAGGCTCTGGGGTGACCTAACTGCAGCCTTCCAGTACCTGAAGGGAGCCTACAGGAAAGATGGAGAGGGACTATTTACAAGGGCATGTAGTGACAGGACAAGGGTGAATGGCTTCAAACTGACAGAGTAAGTTTAGATTACATACAAGAAAAAGACTTTTCATAATTATTCTTTACATTATAAATAACATATCTGAGTTTCTGAAAATAGCCTAGCTGTTCAGCAAAGCAACTAAAGTTCCTCACACCATGGGGAGCCTATCTTTTTCTATATGACTAATTCACACACTGTAATAATTCTTCTCTGCAAAGCTATGATGTGTTTTATTTCTCATTTGTAGTATTATATACTACGATACAAACTTTGGAGTACAGCATGTCAGTTTAAGTAAAACTTTCTTCACTGAATCATTTGCCATAAAGCTTTTTTCAGTGACTAAATTATGATTCTGCTAGCAGCTTCCTGTTCTATTTTATTTTCATGAAAAAATAACTTCCTATTAAAAGGAGTTTAAATTAAAAATAAATATGATTTACCTAGGAGTTCAGCTGCATCAGAATGGATTAATTTTTGACAACTTGCTCCTGAACTGTTGGTTTGGCTGTTTAGAGGGCTCAGGCACAGGTGAAGTTTTCAGGTACTTCATATTTGCTATAGGTAGAAACATGATAGCACAGGAAATACATGTAATTTGTTGTGGCATTTTCACAAAGAATCCAGCTTAAGCCTGAGACCACATTTTAGGAAGTGAGTACTTAAGTGACTTTCTTCAGATGAATATTTTCAAAACTAGACTTTTTTTTTTTTTTTAAATCGACATTCTGGTGACTGAAAATAGGACTGAATTTTTAAAAGGACTTAAACACTGCAAAGATTTAAAGTGAAGCATTTGACGCACTGTAATTGTGTAGCCTTTGGCAAATCATGTAATAGTTTTTGTGCTGGGGACCCCCAGTTTTGTCCCAAGCGGCTGCTCTTTGGGCATCAACAGAGGGTGGCTAACCCCCTGAAGGCTTATTCCCTACCATGAAGGACCCTAAGGCACAGAGACACGTAGGCTCCTGGCGTTCCCATCACAGACATGAGGCCCAATTCCTCCCTCTGGGATGTTCTAGGGAGCCTCAGTCCCTGGGCTGGAGCACCTCGTCACCACAAGCCAAAGGAAGAGTTGCCATCACCCCACTGACAAAGGGGTCACTGCCAGGGATGTGAGGATCACCACTGGAGGGCAGGGAAAGGATGTTTTAGGATTGCATGGAATTTATGGGATGCTCTGTGAAGGATGGGGGAAAGGGGGACCAAGGAGTTTTAGAGAGAGGGAAAACAGTAGGATAAGGGGATGCAATGCACAAGTATGGGCTGGTCAGTGAACCTGCCTAGCTGTGCCCTATGTGTGACCAGTGTAGTCCACCCTGGACTCTGACTAAACCCCACTCCTAGACAATTTTCCAGGCAAACAGCTCTGTTCTCTGTGCAAGAGTTCTCAGTACAGCTCCTGGACTGAGACTAGGGGCTGGAGGCCCCTGCCTCCTGAGCGGAAAGGAGACTCTAGTGTCTGGAGAGACCAAGGTGGCTGCTGGGGGGACCAGAGGGCCCAGATCAGAGAGACTGTGGTATCTGGATGTCAGCTGAGAGCCACCTCACTGTGTGTGTGTGTTTGCATATCAGAGAGCCGCCCGTAGCACAGCTGCAGGGTGGCAGCCCCAGAGGCTCGTATGTCCAAGTGCCAGCAGCTGGGGAAACTGGGAACCCTGGCAAATCCTGAAACAGCTGAGTGTCTCAGCCCAGTTGCTGAAGGAATTCATGTTGCAGGATCACATTTCCCAGCAGGGGACATTCTGCCTGACCTGGCAGACAGAGGACAGAATGAGGCCATTGGTGCATTCTGTGTCTTTTTGAGCATTGTATTCTCTAGCTCTGTTGCTGTGTGTGGCCAGCTAGGTATATATGTACATGTGATGTATATATGTGCTGTATACGCACATATGCCTTCTGGAGACACCAGGGCACCCCCACTGATGGCTGGATCTGGGGCTGTGGGATGTGGCAGCCTCGCCTCTGTCAGACTGCAGGATTTAGCAATCTCCAAACATCACATGTAGCTGTAAGGCAGTCAAGGTTCAAATTAAAGAAGTTCTCCTTAAACAACTTTTCACTTGGAAAAAAATCTGGTGTTCAAAGGATTCCAAGCAATTTATGATTCTGTGATTGTGTGGTCTCTGATCCCAGCTGTGAGGCCAGGTAGGTCAGGTGAACAAGGAAATTATCTGGTGTCCAAGAATGCAAACACTTGGAAACTCAGGTAGACACTGAATCATGGGGAAATGATGGCTATTGGACTCTAGTCTTACTCTGCAAATTGAAAAACTAAGTTGTGTTAATTTCCTTATCTGTGTTGAGATTTTGTTTCATGAGTCATTGCAAATAATTGTCTTGAGAAAAACAGTAATTGCTGGGAAACAAAACTGAAATCCTAGATAGTGACTCTTGGGTCAAAGCAGCTGTGACATTCAGGAAAGTGTTTTTTTCTGTCCTGTACCCAAGCTGTGCAGATGTGACAACTTCCTCCACACCAGACAATGGGAATGATTCCTGGGACCAAAAACACCAGACTTAGTCAATGACCAATTTTCAGTTTCTTTTTTCCTTGACATAAGAGGGTCATTTTCTATCTCATATTTCTACCACATCTTTCAGCCTGAATGGCAACAACATTACTGACATACGAGATGGATTGCTGTGATGGATTGCTTGAGCAGCAGAGCCAGTGTGGGGAGAATACCAACTACACAGAGAGAGAAAACAGAGCAGGAGCCAGCAGATGGCTGGGATGTGCATCTATAAGAAATGTTTGTCAAACACCAAACAGAAGCTCTAGAAGGTCATTTTAGAGGCACATTTTATGCATTGTTTGGTGCTTGTTTAAAGATTCGCCACATCAGCCAGGTTGCAGAAAAACATGTGAGTCTTGGCCCATGGATTCTGGTTTAATTCAGTAACTGGTGTCTAATGGGCAGTGGACAGTCAGTGATGTAGTAACAGGTATTAAAATTAAAGGACAAGTGATTTCCCTCTTCTCAGGGTCTCACAATGCAATGGGGTCTATCGCTCTATTTTTGCAATCCTCATGTTTTTTGTAGGACTCAAGGATAAATTTTGTCTTCCCTAACAAGAAAATCCTGACTCTACACCATCTCTTCAACATTCCATATTCTGAATTATTTCTTTATATCTCTCATGGGCACTGTTTTTCAAACTTATAACAATATGCTTAGACATGCCATTTGATTATTCTGTTGTGGTTTGCTTATTTAATTACAGAGCCCAGAGAAATACAAACCATGAAACATTTGTTCATTATTCTAAACTATGAACAGAAGGAAGGTGAAGGGGCTGGTTGATTGAAGACAAGGGTCAAGTAAGAATATATTCAGTTTATTGGTAAGTAGGATCTTGTTCATGGGAAAAGCACTTGAACTTTCCATGCAGTTCATTCCATAAGCTGCTTGGACAAGCCAAAGAATAGAAAAGGTGTGGGAGCTGTGAGTCTTTTGTGCACCTAGTGACCTTACCATATAGTGGTGCAATGTTCAGAGAGTTATAAGTATTGGCAAGGGAATGCACAGAGCCAAGGACCCTCACACAGACACACATTTTATAAGAGGGACCCTAACATTTAAAACTTAAAGCAATTTATTACCGTCCTGCAAGGTTTTTGACGCAATGTCTTCAAGAAAAAAATATTTTCTGCAGTGCACAGCCATGCTTGCCCATCCTTGTCCTAGCTTCCTGGAATTTGTACGTCCCATGAGATCCCATCACCAAAACTATCTCTGCTCTGGCAGTGTGGTGGTGTCAGCTAGTCAAGACTAAAAACAATATACTGGTTACAGCACCTAAAGCCCTTGGGTATTAGCATTCACACAGAGCTGTGTTACAGGATAGGGGTTTGGGTCCAAAACGTCATTCACAGGAAAAAAAACCCCAAAACCATGAATATATCAGTCTGAGAGTATTTGGTTTTTCAGGGGTTTTCTTCAAAGGGGAACATGAGCAGAATTTCAGCAGTGTTTTTCCTCATGATGACTCCTCATGACTGACAGATTTTTGAGTTTAGAAGGTTAAAACAGGTTAATAAAAGTGGCACAGGGTTGATCTCCCCAATCCCCATCCTGCAGAAGAGCAATTGGACTAACTGTGCTGAGTATTGCTGACTGCTGCAACTTGTGTGGGTCCATGCTCATGGCTGCATTTTTTTTTGCATGCATGTGCAGTTCACCAAGGGCACAATGGTATGATAATTCTGCTGCTTTTTCAGTCTGGGGAGTTTCCAGTATTCTAGCTGAGAAGGGTTGCTCTTTCTGGATACCACCAGCCCTTCCAGCCCCTGCTGTGCTGCCTCAGCCCCAGTTTGGCCACCCACAGACAGCAGCAGGGCTAGTGGGTGCTGCTGGCACCAACAAGGACTTTGCAGTTGAGCTTGCACTGCCACAGCCGAGCTCACAGCTGGTTAAGAGCAGGGTGATCTGTGCAAATGCAGATTGTGATATTCTTGGGTTTGGATCACCTTTTATAGAGAGGCAGGGACTGCTTCTCACCAGTGGCTGATGGGATGAAGCTTATTGTTCACAAAATCTTATCTCATGGTATTGACATTGCCACGATGGGCACTCTCAGATTCATTATTAGATGATGGTAAATGACCCTTAGAGACAGAGAGACTATACAGTGACAGTGATTTAGTGCCTGGGTGTCCAGATGCACAGAGCTTGCTGAAATCAATACCTGTTATCTGACCAGCTCTAAAGATCTGGGCCAATGGACCCTAAAGCTTCATCAGCTCAGCAAACGCAGCTTTGCTCTGAAAAACAAGGACAGAGGCTCCTGCTGAGTGTCTAATAATGCCTCATTATGCCTGCTGATTTTACCTAAGAGGTGCTCAGACCATCTGCAGACGGACAGCAGCACAAATCTTTCAGGATCTTTCTGCCTAGTAAACTCAGTGTTGGTGTTCAGTCCATTGGATGCTGCTGTTTCACATCGATGCTGCTGGCGCTCCTTCTTGTTACACAGCAGTGATCAACTGTCAGGCTTATCAGCAAGCTCTTGTCAAAGGTGTGACTTGCATGTGCACTCAGAAATCTCTTTTTTCAGTCCTGCTCTAGAGTTATCTATCAGCATAAATTTTAATCACTGTTATCTCAAGAGGAAATGCTATGCTGCAATTAATGGCTCAAATAATTGTGCTCAGTGTGCGATTTGGCTGACAGTCACAGCTCCTGTTAACTATATGATCGCTGTTGTGGTGTGTACTAGAAAATCACGTTGTTACCTCTCCAAGGTAATCAGCATTAACTCTGTGGATTCGAGGCTGAGCAGGGCAGAGTCACACAGACCAGAGTTACTCTCTGTAACATACTGCATTGCAGCAAGACAGCTAATAACAGTGCAGCAAAGCACATTAGCTGTCAAGCAATGCACTACGCTGTGGAGGACAGACTGACACCATGTCGTATTTTGTAATCATGCATACACTGGGGGATCTATTTAGGAGCTGAGGCGTATTTCTAACAGGGATGTTAATATAATGAGCACTCAAATGCATTCCTTTCACTTCTTTGCAAAATATTATCACTCTGCTGTTTGTAGATGTTGGTGGGATAATTCTCTATCTGTCAGAGTGCACTGTTTGTCTGATGGCACATCTCACTGGGGACAGAGAGTGACGTAATGAGCCTGTTGCAGGAGTTATACACTGGTTTAGAGCAAAATCCAACAACAAGAGTTACAGAGCCACAATATTTTAGGATGATTCCACCTTTTCTGTGAGGATTTTTTCAGTCATGCAAACCAGAGATGGGTTTCCAGTAAATATGAGCTGTTCCTCTAGAACAAATGGAAATTTCACTGGACAGTTGTAATTGCTGTAATGGTTGCTGCTGTTTTGTCTCATAATTGAGGATGCTTGCAGCAGGAAAAGCATGAGAGCTAGACTTACTGCCACGAGTAAAAAACTACAGACCACATTACATTCTCCCATGTTTTTGCAGGTGATTTGGAAACCCCCTGTTAACTCAGCTATCCTGGACTGGCCAGTGCACAGTAAGGGTGGTGATGGGAAGAAATATAGACCAAGTCTGATGGGTGCTCAAGAACCTGTGCAGACCTAAGCACAGTAATCACACTTTTCAGCAGCTTTCAGGCTGTGAGGTGACTTGCACCTGTGCCTTTTGCTTTGCACCATTTCCTTACACAAAAATGTGTGCCAATCCCAAGAACTGGAGGGTTTTTTTTCTCCCTAGGGCATGTAATTGCAGCCTATTAGTAGTTACAAGTGAAAAAGGAGTGTTAATAAATTGCTCTCAGACAAAAAATCCCTTAACACGTCCTTTAAAATCTGTCCTGAGAAACTGCCCTTCCATTTTCTACACATCCAAGTCATCTAGAAATGCACTGGCAGGTAAGATTAAGTAAAGGCTAATCATTACTTTACTGTATAGTTGTACACTAACACATATTTAGACATACTTGGGAGAAAAATCTACTAGTTTTCTCTGCATACCTAGAGGAAAATGCTCAAAATACCTTCAGAAATATTGACAGAAGATGCCATTTAATAAGTGCATAGTGAATCAGGTAAAAGACTTTTCCAGATTTGATTTTATTATGATAAATAAATAAAACAGCTTTCTGAATCTTCACTGAAATACTGAAACTGCTTTTAAAGAGCTCACATAAACTACACAGTGATCCAAAGTAAGAATCAGAGAATTTTACCATGAACACTGCAGCCAAGATTTAGCAAATTCACAAGGATATATTTTTAAAAAAAACATCCTCATTTATTGTACACAAAAATAGCTATGCAGAAAACTGAAGAAATGAAAGCATCTTGCTTCATTATATATGCCAATAAATGGTTACATTATATATATTCAAATTAGGTATACCAGATTTTAGTGCAAACATAAAGACAACAGAGAAGAGACAATAGCTGCCTGTCTGGCTTCTAAATTTCTGATGAATGAGAAGTGTGTTATTGTGGAGAGGAATTTAACTGGTCTACAGTCTATATGGTCTTTTAAACTTTGTCAGGAAACAAATGAAGAATCATGCATAGAAATGTTGATGTCTTTAAAAGTGCTTTATATGAATGGAATATTTTAATAATAAAACAAAACAAATAGCAACAGTTGTTTAATGATCTTGAATTGATTTAGCTCAAACTCTCTCTAAATGCTCCTCTTTTCAAAGATAAATAAAGCAAACTCCAGGTTTATAGACAGCTTTTAGAGAAAAAGAATGAGGAGTGCATGATGATTGTTTGCCCAAATTCATAGCCTCAAATACAGTGCCTTTTTTCAATAAATTAGGACTATTTTTAAATTTTGAAAATACAGATTTGTCTTTCAATCTTTGCATTCATAACTTCTATGAACATAATGATGTTTTTATTAAGGTGGTTCCTGAAGTTGATTAGTCTTTATCAAACACATTTAAGGTTATGGGCAATTTTTGAGTGGTTCTCTGCACTATTTCTTCAACTGTGTGACAGTTTTAAGCCATCATGATGCTTGTGTTGCTACTGAAGAAGACAGAAGGTGAAATTAGTTCTGTACAAGGAACCCATGCAAATTATTTATGCCTGCCATGAATAAATTGATCATGATTTCCTCAGCAGTGTATCTCAAAGTATGATTAAGGGGACTTGTTTATTATGCTACTGCTGCTATTGTGCATCTTTGCAATGGGCTTCTGTAGCATCCATGAATATTTTGTCTCTAATTACTTAATTCTGTTAACAAGGCAACCTGTTAATCAAAATGTATTCTGCTCCATGTTCAGGGAGTTAATCTTTCAGAATTCCTCTTGCTGACCAGTTAAAAAAATCTCCTGTAAAGTATATGTGAGAGGCAATACTAAGTTAACTAAAAAATATGGAGACAAACAAAGTACCCTTTATTTAAGAGTATTGATTTCCTGAAGTGTTGAGTTGTAGAGCTCTGTGCTCCTTATTTTAGCCTCAGAGTGAGCTTTTAAAAATTATTCTTTTATCAATTCTAAGGATGTTGATTTGGAAAAGAAACTATAGCTCAGCTAGGAAACACCACTTTCCCATCAGTAGCTTTGATTATTTTATCACCAAGTAACTAACAAAATGAAAAGTACTGAGTAGTCTCTTTCTTTAAAGTCATTTTGGCAAAAGAATGGCATCAAAGAAGCATTTTCTGCAGAGGATAAAAGGCTTGTGGGCTAGCTAGCTACTAGCAGAACTTCTTGTGCTGTTTTGGGGTCAGTTTTGGCACAGATTTAACAAGCTAATGTTGATCTCTACTGGAACAAGAAAAGCCATGATGGTCTGAAAATAGTCTGGCTCCATTTCCTCTGTAATATCCCATCAGATAACTGTAGACAGCATCACCTGTTTTCCAGCCTCTTTTCCAGGGTGAATAGTGCCAGCTCACTCAATTTCTCCCAGTATGACAGACACTCTAAAACATAAACCATGCTTTATTTCCATCACTGTCAAGAGTAGCACTAAGCAAAGCTTAGTTAGAACTACCACACTACATGGATCACATCTAAGAATTGGTTGAAGAAGTGAAGGATTTGTGTGTTCAGCATTGATTGATCTCCACTGCCATAGGCTTGAAAAGTAGTAATTTCAGCAAATTCAAAATAATTAGCTTCACTGTTTGAAAAAAAATGCAATCTAATGCACTAATTTTGGAAATGGTCGTGGCTCTCTTTTGGTCATAGAGAAAGCAAGCATAGTTTTGAATCACTCAGCCATTCTTGTGAATCCTTAATTTCTTGTGTTCTTCTTTACACAGATCCCTGTTAAGTTTCACTTTCCACCTGCTCTGGTTTGAAACAGGCACTGTTACAGTTTTCTATAACAGAGACAATGCATCTACTACAACATCCCCTATCTACCTCTTCAAGTTGCTTTCCTGGGCACAGATAAAACAAAGCATCCACAGATTAATTTGTTCCATGCTCAGTAAAAGAGTGTTAGTCATTATAAACTAATGTGATTTTAATGGGAATGCCATAAGTTCCCCAATGCAAATTCTATTTTAATGTAGCCATTAATTGTGCTATAATTTCACCAAATGAGATAACTTGCAATGCAGCATTAGAGCTGGTGCACTGACATGATGTGACCTTTGATGCAAACCTGTGTTACTGACAGGATCTTCCTACATAAGGTGTGAAAGTAGAGTGTGGGTGTGGTGGCTGGAAGGGGCTCTGTACATATGGTCATGTTTCATTTTCTACTCTTGTTTCTTACATAGTAATCAGTCCAACTGAAGGGATCAAAAGTAGGCTATAAGAGGATGACTGGCCAATATTTGTGATGAAGAAACCTAGTTTATAAATAATTTAAGACAAGAATTCCTAAATTCTCAGAAGGAAAAGGACCTCTGTCTCCACTGACCAGCATGACCTATTCCTTTGCACTCCTTTACCTCTACTGGCACTTTCCCATTACTTGTAGTATTTCTAAGAGGCATGGACAGAAGAATAGACCTTCCCATTTCACAAAGAAATGGAGAAATTCCCCCTGTAGTGCTGCTGAAAAAAATGGCCATCTTCCCAGTGAGCTGGGTCAGTAACAAGAGCACATAGCCCTCAGTACCTGCCTCAACAGCTGAGAAATAGGTGTTTGGAGAGGAGAGGTGTTTTAGGCTGACATGCTCTGTCCCACACTTCTATGACGCCCTTATACTTGAAGTGGTCTTCTCACACCTCTCCAGCTCATGTGATATCAGTCATAGACCTGCAGTGACCTTCAAAGAGAGGAGAGAAAGGGGTGTTAACTGTTCAGAGCTAATGTAGATGCAGGTGATTGTCCAGACTTTGAGCAACAGTTTTCTCTATCAGTGGGGAAGGGAAAGGCTGATTTCAGGGCACTGGATACAAGCAGGAGTCAGGCTCTGTCCCAGACATATTCTGTCCTGTCAGCTGGAATCTGACTTGCCTTCTTGTGTAATAACCCCAGTTCTCCTAGTACTATGGTGCTTTTTTTTTTTTTTTTTTTTTTTTTTTTTTTTTTTTTGTGTGTGTGAACTAAGGGCATATAATGGGAAGGGAACCAAGAACAAGGAATTTGAACCCTCAAAGCCTGAGAAGGGAAAAAAATTCCAAACTTCTTTTTCCTAGGCAGCAGTCTGGTTGATAAGTAGTCTTCCAAAATAGGCCTCTTCTAGAGGTCTCGATTTTGAATGGTCAAAGGTGCTACTGTCTATAGAAAGTGTTAAAAGTGGGTTGCAAATAAATTGATGCTCATTGGAAAAATATGGGTAATATTTCTCCAAGGTGGGTAAGAGTCATTTGAACTCTAGGACTTCTCTGGCAGGAAAATTAATTGGTATAAATTGGTTGTAAATAAAAATAGGTCAGAATTTACAAGAAATTTTTTAAACTTCTAAAGACTGAATCTTTGGTAGACTTTTCCAAAGCTCCTCCAGCAGGGGAAAGAAAGTCAGCACTCTTTAAGGCAGAGTTTGTTAAAGATAATTAGGAGAAACTTAAAACTTGGCTGAATGTAACATCAAGGGACCGGACTGAGTGAATCAGGAAGGTTTTTTGGTTTATATTCTTATAGCTATCATCTTAGCAAGTGCCTTTGGGGCAAGACTTGGCAGCTTACATGAGAAGATTATGAGGGAATTGCTATTTTTCATCCAGTCGATTTTTCCTCTTGCTTCTGCCATTTCATTTCCACTTTTCATCCAAAGTGATACCTGTGATCAGGTTTTGTTGTTCTTGTTTTCAATCAGGATAAACAGAGGCAATAAACACCTGAAATAATCCCACAGCTGTTAGCAATTGGAATTCTTTTTTTCTTTAGGAAAGCCTTACAGCTACTGAATTGGAATCAGAAATTAATTTGGAAGTCAAACAGTTTCCTGACTGATGCACATTCCTGTTTTCTAGATGAGACTCCCGTCCCCCAGAGCAATGAGGACTACATGCAACTCATACAAAACTTGAGCCTTCACTTGTGGCTGTTTCCTGCAAAATATTTTCAGAGTAAATTCTCTTTCCAGCATATATCTCAATTACACGTTTATTCCAATTGTTAGATGCATTGTTAGGAGGATAATGAGGATAGTGGGGACAGGGAAGATTTATCTGGCTAGGAAAAATCACATTGTGTTCAGACTCCCTGTAAAGCTTTCATTGACTCTGCTGCCAGCGCAGATTAGTGCAATGAGAAAATGTTAAATACAAAACCAGCACTTCCCATTTAAATGATTCAAATAATTGGCAGTTCTGAGCCTTTCCACTTACATCTTTTTAACAGCCGGAAGACTAATTTTCAAAAATATATCTACATATATTTGGCCCTTTAACACTCTCAATTCAAAGTCTTTTACTGGGCAGTCAATAACTTTGGATAAACATCTCACCCAGTGCAATATCTTCTGAAGAATAAAAAAGGCATTAAGTCACTGCCTCTTTATAAAATTAGTCACATTTCATACGTAAATTAATTTATTCATTTATATCAGTCATATAACCCCTGTACCTACAGGGTTTTATATTGTGTGGTAGCATGAATACAATAAATTACTTTCTGATTCTTTTTCAATCACATTTCTTTCCACTGACAACAGAGAGATCCTGAAGATATTCAGTCCTATCTTGACTTCAGTATCTAATAGTTTATGGAAAGCTGCCAATGATTGCTCTCAAGTGTGAGGCAATGTGCCCTTCCAGACAGCCTGGCATTCAGCACAGGACGGGAAGGAAGTGAAGGAAGGATGGGTCTCCAAAGAGTATTACAGTGTGCTAGGTTTTCATGGACAGGTTTTGAAACTGGGAGGGACTACAGGAGTAGCTTCTGTGGGAAGCTGCCAGAAGTTTCCCCTGTGTCTGAGAGAGCCAATGCCAGCCTGGCTCCAGGATGGACAGTGATCTCTCCCTGCTCTTATTTTAAGCCATGAGAATATTATTATTTTTCTCTCCTGTCCAGTTGCAGAGGTGTGATAGAGAAGCTTTGGTGGGCACTTGGTGTCCAGTCAGGTTCAACACACCATATACAGTAATCTTGTTCTCAGCTCTATTTCACATCCAAAGGGCTATACTTCAAGACAGGGATAGAACAGGAGTAAATTCTTTCTGTGTGTTCTTGGGTGTTTCATTATTATTGTGTATAACCAGCACTTTCTCTGCATTGGTTTGTACATGCCATATAAAATTTTCCTTCTTCTGCCTTCTTGTCTAGCTGAATGATACTCGAGGTTCACAGCAGAAGAGGCTCAGAATTCCAAAGATATGTGGAGAAAATAGTGATGAAGAGGAGGTGCATACTGTGCAAAAATTGTCTACCTAAGGGAAAGTATTGCTTCAGAAAAGGTGTGACCTTGAGAAAAAAAAAAGATAAATGGGACTCCAAAATATTCTTAAAAAAGGAAAAACCAGTGTGACCCTGCCAGAAGCCTATCCACCAAGCAGATTGACTTCCTTTTCTTGTTTGCATAAACCCACTCTTCCCCAAAAGGGACAGCAGCAGGATTAAAGAGAACAGCATATACTTTGGCTGTAACCATGTGACGACTGCAGATCCAGCACTTAGTGCAGTGGTATTTTTTAATTAGTTTTGATTTATGTCTTGCCTCCTGCCAGACTCTTCTGAGTCCGATACTTGACTTTAGAGAACTGACCCCATGAATTTGCAGGGACCACTTTGCATAATCTGTTTTGAAATCACAGGTGACTTCAGGGTATAAAATGGGAGACATTAATTGGTAGTTGTAATGACCACATGGCTGAAATCCAACCCTGTAAAAGTTGCTGCCTTCAAATCCTGTGACCTTGGTATCATTGTATGCTCCCAGGCAAAAGGTCTTTACACTGGTAGCTGTGGAAAATCAATCTCAATGCCCTAAAGATGGAAGTGCTGTTGCTAAATGTCACTGAGAGTTAGTGGCTGCTTTTCACTGGCTGTAGCTTTGAAGAGAAATATTGAAAAGCAAACACTGGTTTGGGGACTGTATACAGGTTCAAGTGTTTGGGTTGATGTTTCAATTATGAATTTTAATTTCTGGCATCCCTAGCTGAAGAGATTTTATCTCAGTATACACTGTTGTCTTTACCTCTGCTAAATTTTTTGGAGGTCATCCATAGAGCTGTGCATGTCATGGGTTCTCATTCCTGGCAATGGGACTGGCATTCATATTATTTTGATCCAATAAATTCTCTGTGAATAATTGGTAAAACAAAAGACCTGAATTCATGAGAATATCTTCTTCTATTTAATTTAATCAAATCAAACTCAGAACCAAAACATCTTAGGAAAAAGACCCCACAAAATTTACAGTAATTTCACTAATACAAGCCGCACCAATTTGACCAAAATTTTGGTGGAAACCCGGAAGTGCGGCTAGTACTCGGGCGTAGCTAATATATTAACAATATTCTAAAAGCTGCCAACATGGAAGTGAGAGCCCGCGGCAGCCCCAAGCCAAGCTGGAGCCCGGCCAGCCCCAACAGAGGTGGGAAAGCCTGGCAGAGGCGGGGCCAGCGGTGCGGGGGGTGGGTGGCAGAGCCCGGGCCAGCAGCGCAGGGAAGCCCGGGGGCGCGGGGAAGCCCAGCAGAACTGGGGCTAGCAGCGTGGGAGAGCCCAGCAGAACCGGGGCCAGCAGTGCAGGGGAGCCCGGCGGCATGGGAGCCGGCAGTGCCGGCCAGGGCAAGCAAATGCAGCGGCGGCGGTGCAGACGGGAGTGGGGGGCGAGCGAGCCTGGTGGCGGCAGCAGCAGCACCACCCGGCCGGTCCCGAGTGGCCCCGCCGAGCCGTAGTGCCGAGCTGAGCCACCCAGCCCCGTCGGCAACCATGAGCGGGCCGAGCCTGCCTGGCCCCGCCCCGAGCCAGTAAACCCCGCTATGCCGCGATCCTGTTACTAATTGGCAAATTTGTGAAAGTTGCACACGGATCCTCGCTATGAACGAAAGTGTGGCTAATAGTCTGTTGCAGCTTATGTATGGACGAGGACCTAAAAGTTGCTAACACCCCGGAAATGCGGCTTATAATTCGTGCAGCTTGTATTCGTGAAATTACTGTAATTAGTACAACTGACAACTAGAATGTGCAAATGTATATCAGCGTATCTGTATTGCTGCTTTCCGCTGGGTATAATAAGCAGTGATTGAGTTAAATTTTTATGTCTTTTTTGGTTTCTTGATGATTGATATTTTAGAAAAACAAATAAATAAAAAAACCCAAAGAAAACCCAAAAACAACCAAAGGAATAAAACAGTACTGGTGATTAAACATGGAATTAATAATGAAAAGTTCAGAGGTCCCTAGACTCAGCTAAATCCCTATATTTCCTCTGTGTCTTTGGAAACTTCTCAATCTCTTTTCTCTCTGGAATATGGGCATAATAAGAGCTGTTGGTCCAATTCACTGTGAATTTGAGGCTTTCGTAATAGATATTTTTTATGTTTTGACTGGTGTTACTCCATTTTTTTAAACACTCAAAACTGCTGAAGAACATTATCTTGAAAAAAAAATAGCTATGCTTGTCTTCTATTTTTCTTTTTTATATTTCATTTCTCCTTCAAATTCTGAATTGCACATCAGCAAATTATAACCTTGCCCAGATAATCCTGTATCTTCCTTTTCTTCCCAAATTTGCAGTATTACAGTTATTAATTTGGATGACAGTTATTTATAATCACGGGTGTCAGTCTTGAATAACAGATTGCAGGGTTAAAGGAAAACAGTGGTTAAAATGTAGTTGTGCTCTCCAGGATATTCATAAATCCTTTTCGGTGTACTGACAAATACTTGAAGGAAGTACCCTAAGACCCTGAAAATTGTTTTAAATGAGATATTGCAATTTTATGTTTTAATCAGCAGTATCAAATTATTGCTAGCATTAACTATCTGCTACGACTGACATTTAAACAAAAAAGCTTCACTGAAATGTTAGTGTAGCCATGCTGCCACTGTGCTTTCTCAGAAATACAATAAATTATTTGGCTAATAGGGTGGGACGCAGTCTTCTAAATACAGGTTTCAAGCTGCCTTTCCAGAAGGGTTTGGGACTCTATAGACATTGTTTCACATCTGCTGGGCCCAGTTGGGTGTCTCACATACCACAGAGAATCTGAGAAATGTGTTCCTGAATATCAGCTTCAGGCAACTGGTCTCCTCTCACTATGTGTCTTATCTAGCAGTTGATCTGCCCCGGGGGAAGGAAGGTAGAGAAAGAGGAAGAGGTTACAAATTAGTTGCCGTTACCATATATGGTGCAGTTTTAAAAGGCCTTGAAATTACTTAACTAATTTCTGAAAATTAAGTCCTCAGTCATTTATAATTTTCCTATGCATCAGGACTATGTGGAAGTCTTGGAAAGTCACTTAAATAGTTGGGAAGAAATCCTGGAGTCTTTTTGTCCAACCTCTTGCTCAAAGCAGGATAGTTGCTGACACTAGATGACGGCTATGTGGCTTTAGTGAGATAAGCCTTGAAAGCCTCCAAGGATGGAGGTTTGAAAGACTCTGGGCAACATGTGCCAGGGCTGCACTGCTGAAAAAAAAAATTTCTTCATGTCCACACAGAATGTCTCAGGCCAGGAACTGTGACTGTTGCTACTTCTCACACCATCTTATACCAAAATGAGTTTCACACTGCTGCTTCTCTAAGTTTCCTTTAAGTAGCCACTGACAGCTATTAGCTTTTCCCTAAGTCTTCACCAGATCAAACAAACCCATTTCCTCAGCCTTTCCCTATTGGCTATGAGCTCAAGGTTTCCTCACTGTCTTGTATTTTCTCCAGTCTTTCAATGTTTTTCTTGAACTAGGGGGACTAAATCTAGACATGGTCTTCCCGGTGTTGCCTCATCAGTGGTAAATGTGGGGGAACACCACCTTCTCCTCAGCTGATGAAAATCACCCAAATGGATCTCAGGATGCAGTCTGCAGTATTTGCACTGAGAGCACACAGCTGGCTGATGTTCAGCCTGGTGCCAGCAGTAATTGTCCTTTAATCATGGATCATGGCTGCTACTCAGCTGGTCATCTACTAGAGTGACTTGGTGTACTGAGTTAGTCCACCTGGGCACAGAGATTTTTGATTCCCACTACTGAAATCCTTGTGGCCAGCTCTCAGGGTCCTTCTGGACTGAGACTTTATAATGCACTGTCTTCACAGTGCCTTCCTCTTTTTCACCTCCTATGGATTGTCATTTAAAGATATGCTAAAGCTTTTACTTCTCCATATACAGGACAACAATGAAGACACTAAGCAAGACTCTTTTTTACTGGCCTTTGGGTATTGTGTTTACAGTCTTGCAGAGCATTCTCAGCTGTTATCTGGTTTACATTATTTCCCAGTCAATACTTTGTTGTTTGTTCACATGTATCAGATTACACTGGCACTGCATATTCTTAAACTCAATAGACCTCTTAAATTAAAAAAGACAGTTAAGGTCTAAGTGCTGGGAACATATGCTTCCTGCAAAAAACAAAGACAGCTGGGTGAACTCACTAACTTTGAAACAGTAGAGAAAAAACTTAGTTTAAATATGGACTTATGTACTAAATTTTTGTGATTAAATGCTGCATTATTCATTAAATTTATGGCTTGTACAATGTCCAGAGACTGCACTAATCTCTACAGTCAGATACTTAACAGATGTCAAGGTAGAAGCTGTACTTCATTACTAAATTCAGTAAAGAAGATAAGAACATAGGAACAGAGAAGCACAGTTCTAGCCACACACAGCTTTGTCCAGCAGGTGCTTTATCTCACCTCAGAGGCACTTTTGACTCCTACAGTGGAATTCATCTCACCTGTTGTTAGAGGTCTATAGTGCAGATACTGAGCATGCTGTTAAAATTGCAGTGGGGAATTAAACATTTTCAGGCATAATTCTTCTGACTAATATGTTGAAATCCACCTTAGGTTTCTCTCGGTTAAATATGGGATGTTCTTATTGTTGATTTACTTGTGAATGCTTGTGTTATGGTCATTCTCACCTGGTCAACTGAATCTCACCCTTGTCGACTATAGAGGGATCTGGTTTACACAAATTCCAAACTTCCATGCCTACATGTAATTTGAGTAAATATGTTCCTTCTTTATGTTCTGCAATGAAATGAAAACTGTCTCTTACTGATTTCTGTGACCTCAGATCAAGTGAAGTTCATCAGTTGCTCTCAAATAGTTCATCTAAATCCTTGTAGCAACTTAAATCCATCTTTGCTGTACTCATTTCTGTTGTGTATTTTGGTCATTGTAGAGAATGGGAGAGGCTCCAAATATCAGAGTTATCCTTTCTCCTGTACAGCCATGATGAGAGGACACCTGGAGATTATAAAAATGCATCCTAGAAAGACGTGGTTTATCCAAACTATAAAACACAGTGATCTAATAGTAGTGGAAACTGCAGGAACAAAGAGAAAAATCTTTGATACAATCAGAAGGGAAAGAATCAGGAGGAACATCTAGAGAGCTGACAGAACACAATAAAATTCAGTATCCAAATAGAAAATTAGATGAGCTTTGCTTTTACTAAGTTAGGCGAGACTGACTCCGTCGTAGTGAAAAAGCCACTTACATAGCTGTCATTTCTGTATATGCATAAGATTTATTTTCCTATAATTGTACACAAATGACTAGAGACCTTGAATCACTAATATTAACAGGATTGAAGAAGATACCTGCTGTTATTGCCATGTGGGAAGAACAATGGACTGTCCATAGAAATAATACAGTGTAATACCTTTAGTAGTATTAGGTGACTACTAGTAACTAAAAAACACAGAATCACAGAATATCCTGAGTTGGAAGGGACCCATTAGGATCATCAAGTCCAACTCCTGGCCCTGCTCAGGACACCCCAGGAGGCACACCATGTGCCAGAGAGTGGTGTCCAATTGCCCCTCGAGCTCTGCCAGGCTGGTGCTGTGACCACTGCTGTGGGATGCCTGATCCAGTGCCCAAACACCCTCTGGGTGAAGAACCGTTTCCTGGTATCCAGCTTAAAACCTCCCCCTGCTGGATTCCAGAAACCTCAGTTTTTTGAGTTTTCTGTGCTTTCTGGCACTGACCCCCTGGAGAACACTGCTTTTAACCTGAGGACTTGGAGAAGGCTTCCAAATTTGAGTGATGGAGTTAAAGTCATGGGTGTGTAGTTAAACAGAAGTGTGTGCTTTCACTTGGTAAAGGGTTTTAAAGTTGAGATTTTTATAATATAGCAATAGGTATGGGACAAGATGGAGGAATTTGGGTGTTGTCTCCTTTTCTATGTTCTTCTACCTTGCTCTTCGTGGTTTCAGGCAGTAGTTTCTGGTTGGACAGTTAGTGCTGCACCAAGGGTCACAGGAGTTTGGTTACTGGGTTCAAAGTATAAATAATATGTGTATTATTTCTCTATTGGACTGTTTAGCTTTCAGAGACCTTGTAGCCAGCTGGATCTTTCTCCATTTTGCTCACTTTTAGCTGGTGGCTAGAAATGTTGCTGAACTTTCTGTACCCTAGATAAGATTTAATAAACAACCAAGCCTGAACACAAGAAAATTAATTTCTTTTGTGTTTTTTAATCCTGGCTCTAAGTGAAGACAGAAGAAACTTCAGACAAATCACTAGTTCGGTGATGCAAACACCATCCGTTACATCCTCCAGCTCAGCTTCATTCTGTTTCCTTGGGTCCTTACTTTTTTCTCAGTTATTTCCTGTTACTTAGGATCTGATATCCAGAAAAACTTGCTTCTGCTTGATGTAGAATTTCTTTTGCACTCCTCAGCAATGTTCTAGCATAGAAGAGCCCTGACATAAGCCTGAGAGGCCTTTTTGTGTTATGAAACCACAACTTTGGACTTCAGTGGGGAAACAGGATCCTTCACAAGGCAATGCCAGACACTACCTAGAAATCATAATTTGTTTGAAATAAAACTGTTTACTACTATTTCATATTCTGTTTGTTATATAGAATTCCTAGTCTGGGAATTGGACAGTTGCCCAGTTGATCTCAGTGGGAATTTCTGTAGTGAAAAAAGAGGTAGTTCATGTAGTGTTGCAAATGATAAAATTCCTTAATGAAATCATACTTTTATTGGCTATAAAACACACCCCTCCTGGTGTAGTAAAATTCTGTAGATTCTACGGAAAGTACTGTGCTCAGATAGTATTTCTTCTCTGGCAAGCTGTTGAATCTTGCCTCAAAATCCAAAGTGGTAATGTATGCTTTTGGAAACTAATAAGGTGGTTAAAGTTTCTACCTATTTTAAAGACTGTGTAAAACTGACAGCGTATTTGTTCTGACTGCAGAGTTTCAAGAATCATTTGCTGACTGCAGCACAGCATTACTCAAAAAAAAATTGTTGAAAAATTGGCACTATTTACTGTGCAGTCAGCAGGGGTGGCAGGTAACATTTAATTACATATTTAAATGCCTACATGTTCTGCTATGAACATTCAAACAAGGGAAAATATCACATTTTATTAATAACACTAATTCCCAGTCTGGCTATTGTTCCTCATGGCAGGGGTGTTGCTAGGGTCACAAAGCTGTAATCAAAAGGGTAGAAAAGCAAGATTGATCATTTTCAGCCCACTTAATTTTTTCAACTTGCAGGATTTTTACAGTTTTTCAGAATGGTCTCACTTTGTGCAATTGCAAATCCACGCAAAGGCATAATTTTCTGCAGTTGCAGCTCTCTCCTTAGGCATTGGATTTTAATTTTTTATTTATTTATGTGTTTCTCTCCTTCCCTCCTTCCTTCCCTCCTTCCTTCCTTCCTTCCTTCCTTCCTTCCTTCCTTCCTTCCTTCCTTCCTTCCTTCCTTCCTTCCTTCCTTCCTTCCTTCCTTCCTTCCTTCCTTCCTTCCTTCCTTCCTTCCTTCCTTCCTTCCTTCCTCCCTCTCTTCCTCCTTCTTTAAATAGTTATCAATAAACTTGAGTTTAGCTAGGTAAAACAATTAATTATTAAAATTACCTGATTTATGATAAAGAATTTACTTCCAACTGCAAAAATAAAATACGAAGGTGAAGAAGCTCCACACTATACTGTCAGGGAACAAGTTGATACTGCCTTCCCCAGTCCGCCTTTCCTAACAGCTTAAAGTGATGATTCTGAGGGGTTTTTTTAACTTCTTCTTTTCAGTTAATTTTAATGCAGATACTTCCATGGTGTAGCTCACTTCATGACTATATGTTAGCAATAGTGGAGGTCAAGCAGAAGAAGCTCAAGTCTGCTAGACTGATATCAAAGCTACTGGAAATTTGTTTTTTGGATGAAGTACAAACTGTCCTAAGTCAAAGTGACATTACCAAACCTCATTACCTTCAAGAAATTAACTTAAGCATGCACACAGAAGCTTTGCTGACATTCCATTTGAACAAGTCTCTTTGAGATTCAGAGATTGAGGCTGTACCCTCTAGACATGCTCAGATCCATGAAACCAAACTAGAATTAACAACACACAAATTAACTTGTTTTCCAGCTTATGATGAATTTTCTCCTCAGCTTCCAGCTTTGGGATCCTTATACCCCTCTGGCACTTCTCTATTTCTTTAAAGGTATACGTTAAAACTAAAATTTTTTAACTGCAGGAAACTAATGCTTTATATATTCTGTATATAAATATTTTTACCTCACTGCAGAACGGTTCTTGCAAGCGGTCTTTCTGGATAATGTTGTTTTGTCTCAAAAACTGCACAGATAATTATTTGTATCACTTATGATATTTACTGTCTATAATTTTAAAAAATGTTTTGAGAAATAAACTGCAGCACAAATTTTTTTAGTGTTTAGAATCTGTCTCTGTTTACTAGATCAAAACAAAATTAATCCAGTTTTTCTCTACAGTATGAAAGCAGCACTAAATTAAATTGTATCTTCTTTATCATTCTGCCAGTGTTGCTAAGAAATACAGCACCAGAAATAAGATGCCACAGTACCTATCTTGCACTTTAATTCCTGCAAGGCTCCATAATTTGTTTCTCTGCAATCTAGGATTTCTTTAGCACTGTAAGAAACATAGGGAAGATTTTTGAGAGAACAGAAGCATAATTTATAGCATGATCTTTGACCCATTCCTCAACTAGTAAGACCAGTTCTACCATCTGTGATACCTGAATGTCATGGGGAGTTAATTATCAGAGCTTTTGGTTGTTGTACACTTCCCACCAGGCTTTCTGTGCTATGGTTTCTCAGTCTTATATCTCTTCTCAGATTCTTATTGCTTATCCTGTCCATGTTATTCTGCTGAATTATTTCTTTGGGCTTTTTACTAATGCATCACACACTTCAGTAGGCCCAACATTGCGTAAGTGAACACATTAGGTGTCTACAAAAATTCTGAATTTCAAAATTGATTTTCAATATCCAGTTTGTCTTTAATGTGACTGGGAATATATAATCAGCTATTCTAGGCAGCTACTAGATAAATATTTTTATTTTTCTGGAACTAGAATCAGCATATTCACGTCTCTTAAAACAATAATCCTATGAGTGCTAGATTTCTGTCATTACATCTGCAATATCTGCAGTTTCCTTGAGTGCTCAGGAGTTCAGCCTTGTCTGGCAAGGTTTTATTGGCCCCCATTTCTCAGGAATGAGCACTGGCCAATGCTGATGAGGTTTGACTGAACAATGTTGCTGCAGGGACAGTAGATGCAACCAGGGCTTACAAATCACCAGCTGTGCATAGGTTGAAAAGGAACCTGTTTTAAAAATTTTCTGTTTTTCTCAGAAAAAAATGGTTTTAGGTGGGATTTTATCTTCAACAGCTCAGGAAAGCCTCAACAGAAAATAAGCATTTGTGAAGAAGGTATCTACATATTCAAAGTTTTACTATTTTTCCAAATATCACACATCACAAAATTTGAGGAAGTTGAAATGCTGAGTTGCATTCATTTTTGGATGTGTGCTCTTAGAATGTTTTTCTAGTTTGCGGTGATGTCACTTTGATGCATGTAAATAAATACTCAACATAAGCTGAAAACTATGGCTCAAGTGAAGCACGGTTGTTCTGATTTGTACAGAGAGGTTTGCCCCATCATTTCACCAAAATAACTTTCTTGCAGACAAGATCTATTGTAAAATAATTAGCAGGACTACCACAGACCAGAATCAGTTAACTTGTGAATTCACTGGAGAAGAAAACTGCCATGGACATGGGATTAAAATGAAATCTTGCTTATGCACACTACCTGATATGGAGGGACCTGAAATACCTGGAGCAAACTGGTTGTGTTGGAAGAGAAATAATAGAAATACCAAGCTGAATTGTAAGCATGTACCCCAACTAAGCTTGGGAGCTTAGGGATTGGTATTTTGCTGTAGAACTACCTCTAGAAACAATTGCAATGATCCACACCACAAATGACATGATATATGACACTGTATGCCTGAATAGAATTAGTACTCTACGAGTGTGATAAATCCATCTGCCATCCTTCCCAAAGGAAAGAGGAATTTCTATGGCTTCCTCTGCCTCACACAATCCATTTCAGCTGAATTCCAAACAACGGTTGGGCAGGGTAGATTTCCCAGCCACTTGTACATTCTCTTGTAATAATTCTTTTAGTGGAACTCAGTCTTCCTGTTATTAGTCAGAATGTACTTTATAATTGCCCATTGCTTCACTCTGTCCTGGCTGTTCAGAATTCAGAGACAGTTCAGAATTAATAGACGGGAAGTTTCTGTTTTCTGCAGTTTTTATGACTTTTTTGTTACATTGCATCCTGCCATTCAATCATCACTGAAAATAACAGAGAGCATTGTTTGCCAATAGATACAGGAGAGGGTTTTGCAGTGATCTATCATTTATTTTTAGTTTCAACAGATTTTAGTGTGAAAAAAATGGATGATGTAATCATCATGGCTGGTTTAGTTGGCAAACACTGTCTTGGACTAGGCAGTGCAAATAAACAGAATTGAATTAGCAATGTTCTACAATGAGGAAAATTATTTATTTGCAATGCAATACTGTGCTTGTGCTTGAATTTACCTTACTCCCTACAGAACATGCCAACACATCTGCATTCTAGTCTTATAAATGCCATCTCAAGACCACATTTAACAAATATAACTACATTTAACATCATATTCCAGTTCAGGCCTGTTTAGCAAAAGGAAGTAAAACCACTGTTTTAGAAGGAAGAGGTGGGGAATGGTTACACAATCAAGTAGGAGCAGCTCACCCAGGGAGACATGTGTTTAGTTACCAGTGACAACTCAGTCCAATTATTCAGCTTTCCATCTGCAAATGTGTCAACTGGGACCAGCCTTCAACCTTCACCAAAAAGACTTAGTAAACTGCTGTATTACCTTGTATGAGCTGCTCTTCCCATGTCTCACCACTCCCTACTTCTTATGGAAACACCTGCTAATTAGCCGTATGCATTAGGAACCAAAGCTGTAGAAGTTGTACTAAGTGAGCTTTTGGGTGACCCTGACAAGGGCGCATTTCTTCCTCTCTGTTCTCCTTCCCTGACCTGGTTTAGACATTTGTCTAATGGTCAGGGAAGCTGCTCTGCATGGACCTGATTCTTTCCTGTGACTGTCAGATGATAAAAGTTGGGCAGAGAAGTATTACCGGACATTTTAACAACGCTAGGTTTCTGGGCCAAAGATTCAGTGCTAATAACTGATAGGATACTGAATTGAAGCAAAGAGTCTCAAAGCAAGATTAATCTTCTTGCTGCTTTTAGAAGAAAGAAGGCTCATATTCCTCGTTCATCCTCCATGGGTCTTTTCCCACCCTGGCAAGACTACTGTAGTACATATTGGATAACTTCCTTAAGGTGTCCTCTCTCCATAGGTTGTGGGCCTATGAACCCGAGACTAATTATCACCTTAGATGGAATTGGTACTGCTAGAGGGTTTTCTAGGAGTTACAGCTCAATGTTGCTGCTTCCAAGTGAAATAAGGTAAGGAGGATGCTCATGCTTTCATGCAGTTCACCATTTCCCTAAGATCTTCAGGCTTTGCTGTATCTTGAGACAGTAAGACCTCAGGGTTCTTCTAACAGATGTCTGAGGTCAACAGCAATGCCTAATTCAAAGACCTTGGCTGAGGTATATGTAGCATTTCCTCTTCTCTTGTGCACTGAATTTCTCTATCAAAGGCACATTTCTTTGATGTCTTGGAGGTTTAAACGCCCAAAAGACAAAGCATAGCTATTGGCAATCTTTCAAGTCTTGTGCAGAAAAGCCAAACTACAAAATTAACAGAAAAAAATTCAGCTGAAGAGTTTCAGTGAACTGCAACTAACAGCCTTCAGTAGTGTGCTGAGTAGACATCTCAGGATTCCTTGTGTGAATAATGGAAGTGTGGAAGAGAAGACTGGGAGAAAAATGAGACTGTCTTGCAGAGCACTTGTATTAAAAGCCTTCAGTGATTTTTGAAGAAGGGAAATTTACCTACAGTGTAAAGAATATTTCTCTTTGCCTGCTGGTGAATTTTATCTTGCTGGAGGATCTGAACTTTTTCTGCCTATTTTTAAATGTAGAGTTATGTAATAGTTTGTATACTTGTATATGTAAAAAAGATATTTATATATCTGCGTGGCTATATTTATACATATACAGATAAGTTCCCAAGATGCATTTGATCACAGAATTGTGGCCTTTTTTTTATTAAACTGAGGAGAAGCACCTGCTCAGAACAAAATGCAGTTGAAGAAATTATTCCAGAAACTTTCTGAGACCAGAAAAATCACTACAATTTAAGGGTTATTTATCATACACTATTGTACAGCAAGCCTCTCTGTTATTCGGCACCTTGTCAGGTGCTCTATATGTAGGAAAGTTCATAAGGTCCTTTGTAGTTTTCAAGGGACACCTAGATAATTTATTTTTTCTGGACTGTGCAGCCTCTGTAAGTTTTCTGTGAGTTAAAGACTTTTAGCATGGGCTTTTAAATTTTCCAGCATTTATCTACAGACAACTTTTTATCTGTTTTATGCTGCATGTAATTGTGTGGGTTACATACATTTTATAAATATTTATAGATAAATATTTATAAATATTTATATATAACAATATTGTGTGTCAGCCTTCACTCTGATAAGCTAAAAAAATATCAGGTTGATTCTTTGGTAAAACACTTGTCAAGTGTTTTCTTGCATGTTCCTGAAGGTCCAAGTTGCAGGGGATCAGACTGCAGCTTGTGTAATGTTCATCTGGTTTGGTGTCAGGATGCAGTGGAAAAGGCAGGAGGTGTCAGGGTGAGGAGCAGTTGACCCAGCAGATGCCTCATATATGATTTATAGGTGGGTTATCACTTTCCGCTGATAGATGGGTTTTTACTTTGCCAACTTGTAGCCACTGTTGATTATTCAACATAGTGTTTTGGAAACTAAAACCAAACTTCTGCTTGTAAACACATCAGCTACAAGAAAACTCCTTCAGCACACAACCACAAATCATCTAAACATGCTGTGGTTTTCTTTTTTTAATATACAGATTTGTATGTCCATGGGAGCTCTGGTCTATTCAAGGAGTACCCTTTGGTTTCTGTTTTTCAATAAGCAGTTTTGTGAGGGGTAAAGAACAGCAGTTTGGTATTTGATGGAAGTTGTGTAGCTTCTTAAAATGCTTGTCAGACAGAACTCAGATAAAATAAAAAGCTCTTGATGCTGGCCATAGCTCATTGCAATCAAATATGATATTAAAATGCAAGGACTAGTTTTCATTTGCTCTTTGAATTAGCTTTATGTAGAAGGACTTTTCAAGGGATACTTCCATTTTGATTATTAAAATTGCTGACTCATTCGCTCCTGAACATTTCAGGTATGCGGTAGCTGCATTTCCCAGTGAAACTAATTTACTTACCTTTTCTTGTCAGGGTTTTAATTTGGACCCAAGTGTCTTTATTTTAATTGAAAAAAACAATTAGTCTTCTTTATGCAAGCCTACACGGCTTATCTTCATTTAATAATCAGTTGTGTAATTGGTGCTCTGATACAGTTTAACTGAGAAAATTGCAGCATTTTGTCTGTGTGGGGTTATTTGAATACTGAAAGTGCAGCTTCCTATAATGTGATCAATTCCTTGAGGGCACACAAATCCTTGCCTGACCTTTTGAAATAAATTAGCAACAGAATCCAAGGGTTGGTATTTGGATGTAAAGGTTGCAATGAATGCCATCTGTCGGGTATCAGAACAGTTTAGTTCAGGCCTCTGACATCAGGTATTCTGCAGGTTCAGGAGGATGCTCTGGGGGCTCTGCTCTGTGCTGCATCTGACCTGGATATTCTGGGAAAGCTGGACACTTTGCTTTCCTCTGCCTTAATGAGAGAATCTATCTGGAAGCTGCCAAATAACTGCAATCTCCAGTCTTTACACTATGTATAAAGGATCCCTGTGATGGCTTACTGAACAGTGTTAGTGGCTCCTCAGTCTGGCAGCTGGATGGAGGCTGATGCAATCCCATGATGGTCCCATGGCAGTGGCCACCCCTCCCCCTGATGGTACCCTGTCCTCTTGGCTTGTGGTGGTGAGTGTCCCACATTCCCTGAGATCTTCCAGGGCAAGCCTGAGAGAAGGTATTGTGGTCTCCACTGCTGTGGTGAGGTGACTGGGACTCCCTCCTGTGCCATGTGTCCCCCTGCTCCTTCTTGTGCACTGGCAGAAGTCTTTGGTCCTTTAAGCTAAAAAATTGCTACCATACCTTAGGGGAAAATTACTCCAGCATGGATCTTTGTCCCTTCTTCCTACTCTTTCTGGTCCTGGTGATACTGTTGGATATAAGTGGCAGGGAGAAAGGCCTGGTCATCACAGACTGGAGAGCCTTCCATGAGCCACAGTCCTCAAGGGTTCATCAGACTTTTCTGCCTCCACACATTTCGTCAAAACTGGTGCCTCACCCTTTCCCTATATAAAGTCTAGTATAAAGAGCTGAATCTCCATCCTTGAAGAAATTCAAAACCCAACTGGACAGGACTGAGCACTGCTTTAGTGCTGTAGATGATACTGCTTTGAACAGAGGGCTGGACAAGACCCTCCAGACATCCCTTCCCATCCCATCCCATCCCATCCATCCCATCCCATCCCATCCATCCCATCCCATCCATCCCATCCCATCCCATCCATCCCATCCCATCCCATCCCTTCCCTGGGATTCTTCAATGTAAAATGGTCTCCCGTTTTGGGGGAGGGAATCCTCTTTCTTCCCAAAATCCATCCAAGTGGAAGTGCAGTATTACCAAACCAAATGATTTTTTTTTTTTATTATTTGACAAAAAGTGATGAGAATGAAAGCACATAGAAAGATTTGACAGAATTGCACTGATATGAAGGGTGGTTCTCCAGACCACCTTCATCTCGGAAAGGGTAAACTGATTTCAGACTGAAATGAGAGAGCTCATTTCAGTGTATCCCCTCCTTGAGATGATACTCTCCAAACTCAGAAAAAAAAGGTTAAGATGTCCGCTCTTATTACTTTTCTAAGGAAATTAAATGAATAAAAGTTAAGGTTTTTTTCTTATGTCAAAGAATTTGACCCTTTATGTCAAAATATTTGAAAGTACCCTGTCATTTTTATCCTGTTTGCTTTGTACTAACTCTGAAGCTGAAATTCTTTCAAGTGAAGCAGAAATCTTTGTCAGCTTGAAATTGGAGCATCAAATACATTAACTGTTATTACATAACTATTTCCATTTTTATTGAAGCATGTCTGTGCCACAGCAAGTTTCTATAAGCAATATATAAATGAGGTTTTGAAACTCAGTTTCAAAAATCAGGTTATATAAACTCAGGTTTGAAATATAATTTTTTGGTACAAAAATTTCAGACCATCTTAAGTTGAATCAATTTTAAAAGACAGAGTGAACCTAGTATATTTTCCTCCTATTATTCATGGCAGAACATTTGCTGTTTTGGAAATTCCATTTCTAGGAGAAGTATTTGGAACTAGATGATCTTCAAGGTCCATTCCAACCCAATGCATTCTATTATTCTCTGAAAAGAAATGGAAAATTGGATTTGGACTTTGAACACTTAAAGCAGATTTTCACAGCCAGTCTATGAATGACCAAACAAACTATCAATGTTATGTATTTCAGCATATTTGACTAAGACCATCAATAAACAAAGTTAAAACTCCTAGAATGAGAGACAGGAATACTGATTTCTAAATTTTCATTATGTGCTGCACTGACTCTCTCCCTGGGAGAGTAAGTACAAAATGGAACTCTGCTGAATTTACATTACAGCAGTGTGTATGGGCAATGTACTCAGGACAAGAGCAAGAGAAATCTTAACTGAATGTACAGGCAAGTATTTTTACAGCTGTTACAGATCTTAAAATTAGCTAGAGGAAGATTCTATGTTCAAAAAGAAGAAGATGAATGTTTAAAAAACCCATTACTATTAGAAAAAGGTGATGGTGAGTTCTTGAATGATGTTGTGAGCCAAGGACAGTAATTTCACGATTACAAGCCACATGGAGTATAAGCCGTGTTTCCGGTGTGTCGGCAATGTTGATGTGTTTGTCAATAAAAAAGCCGCACCCAATTATTAGCCGCACATTCGTTCACGGTGAACTTTCACAAAGTTGTCATTTAGTAACAGAATCACGGGATTGCCGGGGCTTACTGGCTTACTGCTGACCTTGGAAATATTATTTCCAAGTGAAAAAAGACACAGACCATAGCTGTGGCAGTGTACCCTGCAAGTTTTATTTACAAGCTGAAAAAGACACGAACAATAGTGTGGTTATTTTGCGAGCATTCCCAACGGATCTGCGTTGCCTTTAAACAGCCGCTCAGCTGCGCAGGCAAGCAGCTGGCACAGCCACCCCGCTCATCCGGCCCGGCCCGGCCCGGCACCTCCCCTGATCCGCATGAGCACAGCCTGGCCCAGCCCAGCCTGGCACCTCCCCTGATCCGCGCAAGCACAGCCAGCCGCGCAGCCACGCACTGAAAACACTTAAAAAAGAGAAATAGAGAAATATCACACACTTCTATCAAACTGCCGAGAGAACACGCCGAGGTAACTCACCCCGATAACACCCCCCGCCTCTCAGTAATGCCGTCATCCACAGGCAGACAATAAGCTGTTCTCTGATTGGTTCATTGTTGGAACAATGGGAAACCATGGATTTCAAACCATTTTTGCTCGGGACAGGACCGGCATGGTACCAGGTAAGGGCAGATATCACATTTTTGTTAATATATTAGCTGCCCCGGAGTACTAGCCGCACTTCCGGGTTTCCACCAAAACTTTGGTCAAAATGCTGCGGCTTATAATTGTGAAATTACTGTACTTTTACAGATGAAGCAACACACAGCTGCTTTCCAAGTTTCAGATTTATTAAAGTTTTCACTCACACACTCCTTGTCCTGTGAGCATAAGGCCAAACTGGAGTTAGCTAGCCATTAGTTACAGAGGTGTGTGGCAATGCCAGGTGGGAGGAGTTTTATGCCATCCTTGAACATTGTGCAGTTGCTTTGTTGCTGTCTTAGTGTATTCAGTGCATTTCCAAAAGGCAAAAAATATCTCCTCTACCCATTAACTATGGCTCGGTTCACTGTATGAAAGAGAAATTATTCCTTTGTTACAAAATGTTTCTTCTGACTGCCTTTAGAAAAAAAACAAAAGGAAAAAATATACTGTATTTTTTTTTTCTCTCTGAGTAACAAGGACTGAACCTTGTTAAATATGGATAAATACACTCATCTGAATGGCTGACTGTTTCAGATCAGTAGCATTACTGTACAGAAAAATGCACAAAAATGTCCTTATGCACAAGGACAGATTAAAAAGCTGGGTTCCCAGATTACTGTGTGCTGTACTGTACTTTCCTTATCAGACAGGGGATCTAGCTTGTGAATAATCAGTTGGGTAAAAATTTCATGTTCTTATTCAGTCCAAGATCCAGTGAAGGCCTAAGGCAGTTTAAGCTTAACACAAGTACCTTAAATTGAAAGTCGTTACCAAAGCTTTGAAGGTTATTATTTGCCACAGCACAGCAAAAGCTGCTTCTGGCAAAGCTGGAGGAAACGCTCAAACTCAGAAGCACAGCTCAAATTTGGCAGCTCAAGAAGCTCTGGCTCCTTCAGCTGCCCTGCACACTTTGGATGCTCAGCTCCGCCCTTGCTCAGGTGAGACACAGAGCTTCTGCAGCAGCTTCCTTTGGCAGTAACAGCAAGACAAGTGCAGACATCTCTCCTGGAGCCAAGCCAAGCCTGCAGGGGCTGAGATGAGCACCAAATACAGGGGGATGCCCTAATCTGGCTCTAAGAAATGCTGCACTGATGTCTGACTGCTGCTGCTCCACAAGGCAGCTTTGCCAGCTTAGGGGTTCAAACTCAATTATCCCAAAATTGCACTTTTGGTCCTTCCCTGATGCTCCTGGGAATGACTGCTAAAATTCAAAAGGAGACCTTGTGAGTATGGTGTCATGTTGTGGAAATGTCTTTCAGCAAATAACAGGTTTTTTCCTTCATTCAAATATGAATAATCACTCAGAGTATCTTCTTTCAAAAGCAGTATTTATTTTTTTCATCAAGATAAGACACATTACATACTGCATAAAGTAAAAAGTACTGCTAGGAAAGCTGCATTTAACTGAGATAAAAAAATATACATAGATTGCACTTGAGAAAGTAGGCTCTATCCCAGAAGAATATAGTAAATAAAAAGCTGATGAGTGGTTTGAAATTAGGACTCTTGCTGAATTGCCTTTGAAAATGTATTTATTTTGGGGAGTTCTAATTCCACCAATAAAACTGAACCAGATTTGGTTTTTTTAACAGCTTTGCTATTTAAACTAAAATAGTATGCAAACAACATAACAATTATACAATGAAAAAAGAGGAAAAAAAAGTATGGAGATACACCTTTGTAATTTCTGCTAATAAATAAATAGAAAAAGTTTTGCTGATATTTGGGTTCACCAGGGTCACTGCATCTCATGGCTTAGGTTTCGGGATTTTTTTTTAGTTCACATGTATCTGATCATCCCCATACTGCCACACAAAGTCCATCCTTGACCCTCCTGCACAGGCTGAGAGCATGGTGTCTGTGTGGCAGCAGGAAGAAATTAATGCTTCTATCAATTAGTGTCTCAGGAATAATACTTTACACTTTGTGACAAGCTTAGCTTATATTTAAGAAGGTAAACTCATCATTAAGCAAGAGGATTTTTTTTACTTTGCATCTGAATTTTTCTGTTGGACCCTGGCATCCACTGCTGCCTTTAACTCAGTTAGCTGAATTCTCAGCTGTTCAGTCTTCAAAAGGAGTATTCATGATATCTATCTCTGTGTAGCCCACTTAGATGTCCAAATCAAATTTCTAATCTTTCTGTCTAGTCAAAGGAGAGAAAGGAATGCTCTGGGCTAAGGCACACTATGGGAGAGCCCCTCCCAGTTGCCTCTGGGGGTAACTCGGGCTCCCAGACAAGGAATCCCCCTGATCAGGAGCCATAAGCACCCTCACAACACGTGGCTGTTGGGAATCGAAGGACCACTTAGAGCACAAAGCCTTGTGAAACTTGTGCATCCTGCAACCAATGCTATGAAATCAGAGTGCTTAGGCATGATTCAGTCAGATACAAACAGGAGCGTGGTATCTCAAAAACAATCCATACTGCCGAGGCCTTGCATGCAGATTTATTCCAAACTTAGCTAAAACTTATGGAAGGGCTGGGTCAACCTTGTTATTAAGCCAGAGACAGAAAAAGAATGAGATGTTCTTTAAATAGTCCTGAACTACAAAATGAAGGTGGTAATCTTTGGTTACAGGGCAATTCTTTAAATGTGAATTGCTTTGAAAAATGATGAATCACTTCCCAAGTAAGCATTCAGGAGCATTTTTAAACAGACATCTGGGAGCCAGAGCGGAAAAATTAATATAAATAATAAAACCCCCCCACTTTCTGAATCTCCAAGGTTAAAGTACAGGAAAGAAAGTAACGTAACATTTCTAAGGGATCTTTCAGCAAAGTTTTGCTAAAATTATTAAAAAGCACTTACAAAATACTTGAGCTGATGAAGAGGGAAAATGAGAACATTATGGTGCTTTTGTAACAAACCTGTGGAGTACTATAACATACTGGTTTGAAGGCCTTTTATTTTATACCACATGCCATTTTCCACTAATTATAATGCATTATTGTCGACCTACTTCACTCTTTCAGAGAGACAGAAAGACAAAGCCAACACAGACAAGATGATTCGATGCAGCCTATGCCTACTATAAAACATAAAACCTCAGCCATTAAATGTGCTACTCTATTCCCTCTGTTACATTCATGATCAAAACTCTAGCTCTTTGCTAGACTTAAATCTGCCTGGTTTCCTACATTTTTGGAGCAGCATTTGAAAATCCTTAAAGCTAGTTTGGAAGGATTTTTTTTCTTTTTTCAGCTAGAGCACTTTTGCAATAGTTTAAAAGGCATAGGAAGCTATGCTGTAGCTTTTAAAGTGCTAATTTTATTATGAGGTGGTATTTAGTAATATTCTTCTGGAAGTTAATAAATGATGCACATTTTCCATGACTGACAGACGTTACTTAATGAGTTAATATGCTTCAGCAAAATGCAATTAAAAAAAAAAAAAAGAAATTCACTGTCAACACTTTAACCACAGCAATACACAGAGCTGGAATGAGACAACTAACCTCATATAACTAAGATAAATGCATATATGACAAAATTAAAAAACAAATAAAGAACCCCAAACCAAATAATGATAATTAAATCTCAAACACAGTTTTGTTTCCCAGTAACACAACTGCAAAACAAATCAATATTTTCAACAAACAAGTGCCCTATCTTCATCTCCTCCACAGGAAAGCATGGCACTCCTCGGGCTGCTGCGAGGAGGATCCAAGGGAAGGGCTGCCTCTCCCCTCTTGTGTGCAGGGGGCTCCTCCTGGGCAACTGTGGGGCCACTCTGGGCAAGGGGCAGGAATCCAGATCAGGTGGGTGGTGACCAAAATCACTTCCAGCCCGCAGGTATTTACCTGGGGAGCTGTCAGGAACTCCCTCTTGCAGAAGCACTTGGGCGATGGCTGCCTTGGAGCCACTGTGGCAAAAACAGCAGTCTCTGCACCCCCTACCACCCTCAGTGTCCTGGCTTATGCAAAGCATCTACTAATTTCAGCATGTGACTTGCTCGAGTACAAACAGCAAGACTTGAGCTTACTGACGTGTAATTTCATGTAATGATGGATTTTATGCATTCTATCTCACTCTGTTGGGCCAGAATGCTGGGAAGTTCCCTCTGACAGCAGGGCAAGCCATTTTGCACTCCTACAGGCTCAAATTCTCTCTTCATTTATACCCACCATAAAACCCTACCTACCATCAGGAGAGCTGAGGAGGTAGAAATGGGAGCAGAATTTGAGTGTAGGAACTGGTGAGTGAAAAACAAATGCAATGCTATTTCATTGCCAGCTACCACAAATACCTACTATACCTGGTATTTAAATTCAGTGGGCATGGCGTGCCTAAGGACAGCAATTTAGTTTTTAAAATCTCAACCTTCAGAATCTAGCTACAGATAACCACAATCCTAAATTCTTGGATGCTGATACATAAATGTATGATATATCTGTTTAGTCGCCATGACACTAATCAGCACAGCAATGATTTTTGCTAATTGCAAAGGCAGGCTAGTAGCAAATTTCAAATGATTAGTGAGTAAAGGTCCTCAGAGCAATCCTGCTTGAAAGTAAATGTCTGGTAAGATGCAATTAGTGTGTCTGGTTTTTCCTTTTCTTTCTTTGTTTTTCCTTTTTTATCGGGGTGGTCTTGAACTGCAGGCACAATCACAACGCTCGTGGTGATCCAGCTGTATATCTACCAAGGACATGTTGTTCTTTTTTTTGCTTCTTCTTTTGGTATGCCCAGCCTCAGGGACGAACTTCAGCACCTGGGAGAATCAACAAAATTACACTGAGTTAGAAAATGCTGTTGGAGATCTGAGGATGAGAATGTTGGGGCCCCAAGGGCACCAATAGCCCTTAATGGCCCTGATCAGCATTAATTTGGACACATTTTTATTTTATTTCCAGCTTTTTCTTTGCACCCTTTGACATCCTGCTGTATTGTTTGTCCTGGAGCTTGGACAGACTGTATTTTTTCCTACATCAGGTATCTTTATATCATGCAGTTTCCTAACCATGTCCAGAGTTGCTCCTTTGCAAGTGAACTATCAAGCATACTTCCTTTGGCTCATTTTTGCAGTCTTATACCTATTTGAGTTGTCCTGTCCCTTCTCTCCCTTGTACAACACTTCTGCTCTTAAAAACAAGGAACATTTATTAATGAAATTTGAAATTTCTGAAGTCCATATCCTTAGAATTGGTCCAAAATGTAAACACTTGTGAAGGGCAAAAGGAGATGAAGGAGCTTGCACAAAGTATGTGTCAGATACCAGCGAATTTCTGTGGAATAAGAGTTTTGTTGTCTTACCTTAAAAATCTCTGCCTCAACCTAAATGATTTCTGAAGAATTTACTATGAAAAATGTCAAAAAACAAGAAAATAACTTACTTCCTAGGGACGTATGCATCATAATAGACACTTCTGAAAAAAATCTATCGAGGCAAGATGATCTCGAGACCCCTAGGAAGGGGGCTGTAGGTTGTAAAAAAGAGGTAGCTTGGCCAAATGATTTGACTGCTAGCTCACCTGGATTTCTCTTGCTTGTGCAAAGATGGAGAGATGCCTTTTACAGTAGTTTCACAATTACAAGCCGCACTGAGTATAAGCTGCACTTCTGGGGTGCCAGCAACGTTGAGGTCTTTGTCCATATATAAGACGCACCGGACTGTAAGCCACACTTTTGTTCGTAGCGAGGATCCATGTGCAACTTTCACAAAGTTGCCAAATAGTAACAGAATCGCAGGATCGCGGAGTTTACTGGCTTGGCCCTGCTCATGGCGGCCACCAGGGAGCAGCCCCAGCCCTGCTCACTGCAGCTGCCAGGAAGTGGGAGAGCAGCGTGCCCGGCCGCCACTGCCGCTGCGCTTGTTGGGGCTGGGCAGCACTGCTGCGCTTGCGGGGGGCGAGCAGCGCTGCCGTGCTTGTGGAGGGTGAGTGGCGCTGCTGCGCTTGCGGGGGGCCGAGCAGTGCTGCCGCACTTGTCAGGGGCGAGCAGCGCTGCCGCGCTTGCAGGCTCTCACTTCTGGGTTTGGAAATTTCCTAAATTTGTTAATATATTGGCCACTCCGGAGTGTACGCCGCACTTCTGGGTTGGGAGCTAAATTTTGGTCAAAATGGTGCGGCTTGTAATCGTGAAATTACTGTAAGTGCATGATTTCGCAAAACCAATGGTCAACTGGGAAGTGGGACCTTACTATCTGTAATACCTGAACTACTGAAGCACCCACATTTCTGCCCTAGCAGATCATACTGATTTACAAATAACAGACCACTCTGTTACTCAACAATCTGCTTGGTTGGTTTTTTTTTTGTTTTCGTTTTTTTTCACTAAGTCGTTTCTGTATTTCGGTATTGTAAAACCATACAAGAGTTGAGATAGTTTTGGAAATGAAAGAGAATAAGAGGCTGTATGCCAGATTAACAGAGTATTAGCATTTTCAACAGAATTACAAAGTCCCAGAAAGTAAATGTGAAGCACTTTCCAAAGGACAAACAGAGATGCTGTGCAAGAGGATGGGGAAGGGCAGGCAGGTTAGCAGCTCTCAGGACAAGACCATTTGTTCTCTGCCATTAATGCCTTGTACTCAGATATAACAAGAGTGATAAGCACTGAACACAGTCTATTATTTTGTTCTCTCTTTTGTGATGAAATTTGTGTTCAGCCTATGTAATACTGAGAGGAAGGACTGTACCTAAGCAAGGTACAGACATGCTGCTGTTCCAACTAGGGTGGGGAAATTACTTTGCCCTGTTAGAAATGCAGAAACATGCAATTATACTTTCTTTTTCTTCCCCTTGTTTTAGCAACAAAAATATAGTATCTTTGAATTGATTTCAAACATTGGCATACAGTAAATCCTGATGGACACTAGGACAATTTGCTGTATCACACTGTCAACCCAAGCACAGAGGAACTGAACCCCTTCAGGTTGTTGCAATTATTACAGAGCTAAAAATAGACCACATCTTCAAAGATGCTTTTTTAAAGAAAACATACTTTTAAATCAAATACAGATGCTGACACTGAGCCCATGACAAATTCCTTATTTAAAGAAGTCTTCCAGAAAAATATGACAAATCCAGACAACTGGCAGTTTGCAAGATCATGGGTAGGTAGATCTGATTTTTCCAGCTGAGAGCAAATCAAAGTATGCAATGGGATGAGAGCAAAGATGTGGACTGTATTTAAGTTAACAGACCATCTGACAGCTTTCCTTGTGTTTTTTATCAAGAAGCCTGAGCACAGTATATAGGCTTTGCTGATAAGAAAATGAACTGTCAGGCACTTCCTCAGACAAGGCAGGAAAACAGTGATTGAACACAGCTGAAATTATCAAATCATAGAATCATTTAGGTGGAAAAAGACCTCTGAGATCACTGGGTCCAATCATCATCCCAGAACTGCCAAGTCAATCACTAACTCCTGTCCCCTAATGTCACATCCCACATGCTTTTTGGATACTTCCAGGACTAGCAACTCTGACTTCCCTGGGCAGCCTGTTTCAATGTCTGACCATCCTTGCAGTTGAGAAAATTTCCCTAATATGCAATCTAAACCTCCCCTGGTGCAACTTGAGGCTATGTCCTCTTGTTCTGCTGCTTGTTATCTGAGAGAAGAGGCCCACCCCACCTGGCTACATCCTCCTTTCAGGCAGGCAGTGTGATAAGGTTCCCTCACATGCCTCTTTTTTTTCCAGTCTAAACACCCTCAGCTCCCTCAGATGTAAGACTTGCACTCCAGACCTTTCTCCAGCTCTGTTGTCTTTCCCTGGATTGGAGCTGTGGCCTCAGCAGTGCCCAGCACAGGGGGAGGTCACTGCCCTGCTCCTGCTGGCCACACCACTGCTGATCCAGGCCGGGATGCCATTGGCCTTCTTGGCCACCTGGGCACACCCTGGATCATGTTCAGCTGCTGTTTGCCAGCACCCCCAGGTCCTTTTCCACCTGGCAGCTTTCCAGGCACTGCCCCCAGCCTGTAGTGCTGCCTGGGGTTGTTGTGACCCCAGTGCAGGACCTGGCACTTGGCCTTGTTGAACCTCACACAACTGGTCTCACATTCAGCCTGTTCAGATCCCTCTCCAGAGCTACTTTAATAACTGATCACAGAACTGATATTCAAAGCTCTCTGCCTCACTCCCACCTAATAGTTATATTTTCATCTAAGTACAAGGGAATTGAAGAGAATCTGGAAGTAAGGCCATTTCTGGTGACCAAAGCAGATGGAAGACAACCCTTTGTTCTGCAAATAGCTGCCGTTCATTTATCACATGGTCATGTCCTCAAAGCTGCGGAACTACTGAATTAATGAGAACAGTTCAAATAAATTCTGTTCAGGACACTTTTTCACTCATTTTTTGATGGGATCAGTAGCTGTAAGAAAATATGGATATGACAGGGATATGACAGGTCTAGATTGCTCAAAAGCTTTTTTTTTTTTTTCTGGAGGTGAAAAAGAAAAACCTCATCGTTTTCAAATTAAAGGATCAGTGTCTGTCATTTCTCATAAATTGCAGTGCTCAGCTACTCAGATCATTGCCTCACAAAGAGCATGTAACTACATTCATGTCCCTCTCATCAAACACTGAGTAACTGATTCCAAAAAAACTATTAAAACAATTAAAATAAAATCAAGACAGATTATTCCAGTTCTGAGCTGGATTTGGTGCTTATAGGTAATACCAAAAAAAAGTGCAGCAGGGCATTTTCTGTGCAGAGAGCCCCATAGGAGCACACCAATATGCAGGATAGCATTTTACTTTGTAGACGTGCCTGAGCATCTGAGAAGTTTCAAGATAAGATGACTTTCTTACCGTGTGACTTTTCTTGGCGGCAGCAATGTAGGAAATATAAAGAAAATGCTTACATGTGTTTCCCTGCCAGCAATCTTGCTCATTTATCCTGTATTGAATTTGGATGCCAGCTTCTGAAAGCCTCCTTAAATGAGATCAAAGCCATGACAAAAACCAGGATCTGGAAGTTGAAGCCACAAAAACTTTAGGTGGAATTAGGGCGCACTTGTTTAAGTCAGGCCCACTCACCACTCAGACAGCCCTCCACGGAACTGGGGCATTCCCAGCCTGTTTGAGGGCTGCCTTCCCAGCAGGTGTACAGTACCAGTTTGGGTTCTGGGGGCAGCAGGGGCTCTCCTGTCACCTGTGGAGCACAGGAAGTCAGGGCTGATGGCCCTTATCATCTCAGCAGGTCTGTGAGAACACTGAAGAACTCTTAACACTTCAAGATCAGGGGCTGAGGACAGCAGAGTGGCAATGACTGCCGGGAAGAGGATCCAGCTGGAGATAACCTGCTCACCTTGATCTGTTTGTGGCATGTCTCCAGTAGAAGCTACAATAACGCAGCAACACCAGAGCATGATTTACCTGGAACACCCACTTCTGGTGGGGCTAGCTCTGGGGAAAGGAGCCCAAAGCTTGGACCCTTGGAGTTAGGTGGGTGTTTGGACCCTTGGAGTTAGGTGGGCAGAGCCAGATGTCATGAAACATCCCTTCAGCATTTGCTGACGGTCCTAGCCAGGTATCACCGACCCCTGAAGTCAGGCAACATTTAGCCATGACGGTCCATGATGGCTGATTTCTGTTTTGTTAAAAAACTAAGAGGGAAAGTTCCCCACAGGCATTTTTGACTCATCACTTACTTATTAGTAACAACAGTAACATCATTTTTAAAAATTCTTGACCAGTATTTTAAGCACCAGGAGAAAAATGAAGTCTCACTCAAAAGTCAGCTTATTATTTTTCTTTCTTGCTAGCTTAAGAAGCCTACAGAAAATCAATAATATGACTATGGCTCACCCAATATCCAATTAGCTTTATATTCTCGTGACAGAGGATGGTGAGCAACTCTGGAAGCTATTTTAGATAGTGAAATTTGTACTTTGCAGAACTTATTTTAAAATTTTGCTATGCAGCATTATCTAATCTCCTTCTGCACATCTAAAAATAACACCATTCTAGCATGCAAACCAAATTATATTTGTCTGAGATTCATGAAAGAGGAAGCATCAAAAGTGCAAAACATTCCACACAGATCCAAGTTCTGATAGCCATAAAAAATCTTACTCCGCAGTTTCTGAAAGTTATCTAATCCAAAGGTCACCCATGGTTTAGCTGTGCTCTGAGTATAAGAAGCCAAGTATTGTGGGAATATGATTCATAATTTAGCATAAGGACCTTTACTCTAGTAGGAACATAGCCTAAACCAATGACATAGACCCAAAGATGTATTTTTTTTTTACCCAGAAATAATTACAGGGTATCAGGGACAAGAAAAATGAGTTGGCTTGCTGATCAGTGGTAGCAGGCAAACAAAGAGATTATTACATATAGAAGGGATTACTGTTTCTATTTGAACAAGAAATACCTGGTTTTAATGCAACAAACTTAGGAAGAAACAATTGGCTTAAAACTCAAGTACCTGAAGCACTCACTAAAGCTACGATGTTTTTGACATATATGACATCAACAAGACCCTCACTTTTGCTGATCTCCTCAGGAATTATGTGCACATTATGCTACAGCTGTTGTTTTATCACTGACTAGATACAGGTGTTCCTCCTTCACAAACTGCCTCTCTGTCCTGACATGTATCACAACGTCTCACTTGCTTAACTTCCAGATGTCAATCCAAGAATTTATTTTTCATCTAGTTAAAAACAAACCTTTTTTCTCTCAGTGCACTTCTGTGCTCTCTCTGCTCATCCCATGACCTATCAGTCCTTTCTGACTCATTTTGTTTCCTTGTACTTGCATTCCAAATAAATCCCATTGCTGCTTCTTGTACAATATTCCACGAATTAACGCTTTTGTCAGGCTAATTCTGTGCCTTTATTACCATAACAACCTTTTATCTCCTTTATACATGTACTATCAACTCCAGGACATACAACAATCAGACCATATTCCTTGCACACTGCTTTGATGATTCTAGCTCTTTTTAATCCCTCAGTAAATTTCCTTTGTTGTGTCAGCAGCATTTGGATCATTTTTTGACCAGTTATCTTATGTTTCCCTGTGTAAATACATGGTGAGAATTATTGTCTTCTCTCTCAAGTGTCTCCTTAAGGTTTGCTTCTCATTTCTCTGAAAATAAAATAAAAGAAAAAAGCCCCAGCAGCATCAAATTGTATTAGTTACATTTATTAACTCCATTTCAGTAACTTTGTGTTACTGAAGTTCCGCTTTTTAACTCTCCATTGTGCTCTCGTACTCTTTTCTCCTGTACAATATTTCTTCTGTCTTGTCTTCCCTTTGCAATGTTGGGTTCAGTTGAAGCTGTTTTTATGCCCCAGCAAGTTGTGCCAAGATACAGTATTAAGATAAGTGTGCTCTGGAGTACCTACTGCCTCTCTCAAGGCAACCAAAGGTTATGAAATTGCCACCCTAGCAGTCATCAAAACTTTCTCTCTGAGAATTAACTGAATGTATGTCCTGTGAAAGCTCCAGTCAACATCAAACTTGAATGGAGGCAAAATGCTTCAAAAACGGGTGGGATGGGGATGGGGAAAGAAGCGCTTTACAGACAGTGGACAACATGTCAGTCTTCACAGGAGAGACAAATAAGTAGGTAAAAGTTGCAGTCAGCTATCACCACTTTTCTTTTTTCCTTATATGCCCCTTAGCTGTGCAGCTCAGCACTGTGTTTGCAGAGGTTTATACATTCTGACAAATTCTGGCTGCTACCTTAAGAGCACTTACTCCCCATGGAAACTCGTTTCACATCTCATCAGTTCTTTCTCTGAGGTATGTGCATGCTGGCTGGATAGCATACCCACAGCTGAACTGAGTCCTGGCCTGAGCTCCCCCACACCTTCTCTGTGCTGAGTGATCTCTAGGTTTAGAGCCTGTGCCTCTTTAAAGAGCAGCTCCAGGCATTTTTAAGGAAATGAACTGCAATAGGAAACACACCTTTATATCAGGTCCGCTTTAGAAAGTTAGATAGCAGTAGGGCTGGGCTTTGATTAAGGTGTGCTGCATCCATTTCCATGTATTGCTTTGTCTTCCCCTTGCACAGAGCATTGCACTGTAACTCAGTATCACTTATGGCAGACTATGCCTGAGAGACGTTTTCAGACACTGCCAGGACTTGGCCTGTTTGGTTTGAAGGGTTCGTGACACTATATGGTAAGTCAACATCATTTGTACAGAGCATTTGCTCCGCTCCAAAGCAAACCCAGAAGCCATGGAAAACCACAGAGCATCACAAGACTCCTGCAAGGAAAAAAAAAAAATAACCCACCAATAAAATTATCTGTTTACCCAAGTTATGACCCCATTCATTTCTAAAAACTGCTGAGTATTTTGGTAAATTCATGGCAAACTTCCAGGCTATAAAGAAGACTGAAGATCTCATGATTAACATCTCCCAGAAAAAGCTACCCCTTATTGTGGCCATCTCATGTTTTCATTTTCCCTGCTGTTGCATCACTTCTTGCAGTCAGATTTGATAGAAAAGAGCTGTACATTCCATTCAGGGAACTCGAGCAGCACTCTCAGCTTGGGAAAATTAAAGGCTCCATGTGATAGCTATTAGTCCTGAGAGGCTAGGCTAGGAGAGAGTGCTCAGTGATTACAGTGGGAGGCTTTGAACAAGAACTGAGAGGGAACTAAAGAGCATTAAGTGCAAAAGGAGAAGATAACCTTGAAATCTCTCTGGAATAGAAGCCTCTCTTTCAGAAAACACCCTGGCCTTTAAAGTCCCCACAGATGCCAACATGCAGCTACTCCAGCACTCGCCACAAAGCCAAAAAGGAGCCTATTGCTTCAGGAAAATTTGCCTGCTGTCTGTCTCACAGAAATACTGGGTAGCTCAGAAATGCCAGGGGACTTTTAAGTGATCTCCAGAGACATTTTTACTTTTGAGGACAAGCATATCCATGTGCAGGACACAAAGCTCTTGGAGGTTCTGGGCTCAGTAGATGAAGCTCCAGGATAGAAGTTAGGAAAAATCAGTCTGGCAAGAGAAGGGGTGTAGGGTGTGCAGGACTCTGTTTCAACTACTTCAAACACCTTCCTTCCTCCACCACCTAATATTTCCTTCCGGTGGCTTCTATAAATCAAATTAACTGAGACTTGTCTTTGAACCCTATGAAGGCCTATGTCCTTCTGGAGTAGAAGGCTGAGCTTTTTAACCAAATTAATGGTGCTGGGGATTTCATAAAGTGTAAGGCTCCATCCTTCGTTATGCAACTAAAGGCTCTTTGGATATGGCTAGTGGGTTTCAAATTGGCTTTTAGGAGAGTAAACTGGCTATATGGGTCTAAAACTGCAGGTGGAGAGGTTTCTCCTCAGTACCTTTCCACTTGGTATTTAAGTAAAATTGAAGTGTCAAAAAAGAGTAAGAATAAAACTGATTAACTGTGTGTGGCTAATAATAATAATACAGTGGAAAACATTTTGGACAAAAATTAATGAACACATCTTTAGTATGTCATACATGAATTTATCTGCATGATTTCCACTCATGTTAATGGGAGACACTTGGCTAAATATCTGCTTAGTGAGTTGTTAATTCATCCCTAAGGGATAAAATTTAAATTTAAACTTACAAAGGCCATTTAATATTAAAGATGAAACACTGTCTTGAATTCATATAGTTTTCAGAGTAGAAATGAGTTAGAAAATAAACTAGCAGTGATATATTTGTGTGAATGTCGAATTTCCTGTATTTAATTACAGTAATTTCACGATTATATGCCGCACTGAGCATAAGCTGCACTTCCAGGTGTCGGCAACTTTTCGTTCTTTGTCCACACATAAGCCGCACCTGATTATAAGCCGCAGGTTACAATACAGAGTGTGATAAAAGGTATCTGTTCTATCACCATCTGTTGAGGGTGGGGGCAGTGATCCTTATCTCAATAGCAGATACTCTGCTAATGGGCCATCCATTGAAGCCAGGCGGGGCATTGTTCTTTATCTTTTCACAACGCATCCTTCCTCCAGAGAGTCATTTTCTGCTAATGGCCCATTGAGTCCCACTGTGGGACTGATAAAATTACTTCATCCCATTGGAAGTTGCTCCAGCCAGAGGGAAAAGCCCAACATTTCTTACCAAGATAGAAACAGAGGTTTTGGGACACTAAGGGAGCCCCTTTCTCCACTGGACTCCAGAGGAAAACCGGATTTCTCCACATCACCACTGGACCTCCGGAGGGAAACTGCACCTTGTACAGGAGCACTGCTCCAACTGAACCACATCTGTCACTGCAGGAGGATGCAGCCACCATTTAGTGGGACTGCTACCAACACCCTGCCTGATGGGGTGTCAGGTTGTACTCTGACTTTGTCAGGGTTTGGAGTTTGTTTCTTTGTAGTACTGTATTTCTATTTTAATTTCCCTAGTAAAGAACTGTTATTCCAAATTCCCATATTTTTGCCTGAAAGTCCCTCGATTTCAAAATTATAATAATTTGGAGGGAGGGGGTTTACACTCTCCAATTCAAAGAGAAGTTCCTGCCTTTCTCAGCAGACACCTGTCCTCCAAACTAAAACAGCAACTTTTTGTTCTTTGTCCGTATATAAACCGCACCTGATTATAAGCCGCACTTCGGGTTTGGACCAAAATTTTAGTCAAAATGGTGCGGCTTATAATCGTGAAATTACTGTATTAATTTGGGGCTGTCATAAGTCATGATATCCTGATGCTGAGAAATACCTAGCTAGTGTGATATTCTGGTGTTCCAGCACTAACTGCTTCCAAACACCTGAAAAAATGAAGTACTTGATAACATATTTATAATCAGCATTTTTCTTTCTAGCTACTGTCAACAGTTGACTTAATTTTTGATACAGGTGTAACCCAGGATTCCTTAGTTTATATTTGACTTCCAGGTCTTTCAGAAATCTTCTGAATTATGCACAAATCATATTTAAGTGTTAAAATTCCATACAGATTTACTAGGAAAAAAACCTCAACTCCTTTTTATAATTTAAATTAGTTCCCTTCCAGTTTGTCTCTTGTTCTTTTTTTAAGGAAAAGATTATTTAGGAAGATCTAATTTTCCTTTAGCTACTATTCATTATTTCCTATCTTTCACTGTGTCCTCTCTTTAGAACTCTTTTTTCTAAATGAAATGATCCAAAACCTTTGAGCCACTTTTCTTACAAATGTTTTGGATCCCCTACATCTGTTGTGATGTCTGCTTGCTGCTTCGACTTTTTTCCTAGTCCTGCTTTTGTCCTTTTAAGCATCAATGGTCAAAACCTAGTGTAAGTCCCCCATCAAGTTATCCAGACCACAATATTTGCTGTGTTATTACCCTTTCATCTCCATTTCTGCAGAAGACTGTCGCTTGTCACTTTTTCTTATCACTGCACTAAACAACTGTTTTCCTGAAGCTCTTCACAGTGATTCACTGCTTTGACCTTTAGCCCGATTTCCACCCCTCATTTCTTCCTCCTCCCCTCACACACCCAGTGTTACATGAATAAATAGTTGAGACCACTCATCCTAGTGCTTGCTGCTTTTTTAACCTGCATTTAAAAGCAGTTACAAAGACCTTCTGAAATTCCTCACAGCCTTCTCTGCTGTTCAAGTACATTATCTCCTGTGCCACCTGTCATTTTTGCCACCTCCCTCCAGACTGAACACATATGAAATAATAATCTTTGTACTGGGGGCACCCTCAGATAGCCCTTTCCCATTTAGAAAATTGCTTGTCTCTTCCACCTCGTTGACCTTTATCTCTTAACCAGCTTCTAATCCACATCTGATCTTGTCTGGCTGACTGCTCTCTGCAGGAGGTGCCAGTCCTTTCAGCATTCTTGTACCATGTGGTGGTTCTGTATAAATATTTATTCATATATAAGGCATTCTGAGTTAATTTTATCAGCTCATAGTCATCTAGGTGCTTTAGACCCATTAATTTTTTTTCCAATTAACTTTTCTACCACTGAGATAAGGCTTTCTGCTCTGCAATTACTAGGGTCATCCCCTGCATCTTGTTTAAAATTAGAGAAAATATTAACTATTCTCCAGTCCTAGCATGTGGAGGACGCTATTCTGCAGTTATGTGTGAGAAAATATCTCTAACCCTTGAAAATAGTAACCACACTGCTCACAATGTGGGCAAGTTCTGACCTTCAACAACCCTCTGCTACTGCAGCCCCAGGGTCTCTGAAGATAATGCCTTACTCTTATGAGCCTACATTACATCCAGGTTTAAAGTCCATAGAGTTCATTTTCACTTGGGACTTAAGCCAAGTGGTAAATCAGGCTCTTACAAGAGATACATGTCAGAAGGAAGTCAGCATGGCATGCAGGTACCCTACCTTCCAACAGCTGAAAGGTACTACCAAGTAACTTTCCTAGATATGCTCACTTCAGGGAACATTGCTCATGTCTTCATCTGAAAATACTGCATTAGAGGCAAGAATATAAAATGCTCTTCCCTTGTGTTTTTCCTCTCTAGATGTGTTCTGAAGGGATTAAAATAATGGGCATTGTTCCTATGCAATAATTTTGCCTTCCTAAAAATTGCTGAGTGGGGAAAAAAAGCTAAGGCTGATTGATTCAGCTGCCTCCTGCAAGTGATAAATCTGAAAGGCAAGACAGTTTACAAGGGACTTAATTGTAATTTCCAAGTGTGAGCTTAAGTTTAAAGCAAGAGGAAATTAAGTCAAATATGTCAAGGAACCCATGCCTCTGTGTTACTAAAAAGAGTATTTTCAGTGGTAAATACATTTACTTTGTATTAGTCCTTGTCTGGGAAAAATCAGTCCAACATAAGGCTCATTCCTGAAACAAAGTTTACTAGGATGCTGTGGTGGCATCCACTCAGAGGTGACAAAAGTTCTCTCCAACTTCTTCCAAGTTAACTTACACATAAATACGGCCAACACTCCTTTCTATTAACAAACAGCACTCACAGCTCTGAGAAAAGACTTCTGAATCCATGGAAGCAACAGATATCCAAAAGAAGTAACAAAGAAAGAATGAAAATACCTCATGGTATTTCTTCACTGTTTTCCCTGACATGCAGGTGCAGGATTTCCAGTTTGGAGTCCCACAGCCACAGTTTCCACCACAGCGCTGGACAAGGAGGCAGCGGGGGAAGAAAACTACATTTGTCAGCTTCAGCTCCTCCCTTAAATTGACAGAGTAGTTCCTTGGAGTGCAGCTGTAACGCTTCACATCATCATTCAACCTGTCCAGGTCAACTGCAATGCAAAAGAAGTTTCATTAGTGAGGTTAGAGTGGGACATTCCTCTGGTTTATGCTGCTGTCCAGGCAGACAATAACAGAGTGATGGGGTGCTGGTTGAAAAATATGTGAACTATAGGAGTGATTTCTGAACAGATAAACATAAACCTACCAATTTTAAATCATTACAGGTGGCCATCCAAGCTGTCATCCTTCTCCCACTGACTGCCATAGCAGAGATCACACCGACTATAAAGGTGAAGGGAAGGTTTGCAGTGGAATACTGGCCTGAAAGCTGAAGACTGGTCATTTTATTTGTTTTGTCACTCATTGCTGGATCCTTGGGCAAGAGAGTCCACCTCTGCTACTCTCTTCCCTCTTCTGTTTATACCTGGCTTACTTAGATGCTGTGATCTATTTTTTTATTATGGGCAAAAACAAGGCACTTCCTGTGGTCAGTAGAGAAACGTTTTTGGGCAGTGATTCATCCCTTCCTTGGCAAGAGCATTTAGGATAGCCTGCATAACTTTCCTCCTCGAGTTGCCTGTCTGTACTGTTTATGAATAGAATTTAGATAATTCAATTTTAGATGGAGAAACCAATCTAAGTAGTATTAATTTCATCTGGTAAATGTTACTATAATAGGCAGTAGTTGCTTGATGCTTAAATGCCTAGTATCTGAGAAGTCATGTAAACAAGTGGTAAAATATTAAAATAACTAATAGACTACCAAATGTGAGTTTAAATGCCGTTTCTAGCTTTCGCTTGTAAGGCTAAAACTAAACAAAAACCCGCTTTTATAAATATATTTTCCACAATCATGACACACACACACAAAAAAAATTTAATGAGTTCTATTTCTATAGAAATATATTTCTTTTTCCTTCCTTTTCTGTCTTCTTCTTTCCTTAGGATTCTCTCCATCAACTAAGTGTTCAAAGCTCAGTAATTCATTCAGGAGTGGGGGACATGTGAAGTTGTGTTGAGTTTGACTCAAAACAGTATTTGCTAACAGAAGCATCAACAGGAAAATAGGATGGCTCAAATGAGAACTGACATAACAGTCTAGTGTTTGTGAACATATCAGCTTTTCAGGGAATGTTTAACAGGTCAGCATAACCTCTGGTTCTGAGAATGCTTATGCTTGTGCTTTAATACAAATATGTGAAAACTTACAACAAAGACACTTCATACTTTCCGTGACTCAGGCCTTGTCAACATCACTAAGTTAATTGTGGAAAAAGCTGTTGATTTGTAAATATCATGCACCTTTACATTCTATCCTGGAGATATTCACAAGGCTGATATGCAAGAGACAAGAGACATACATAAATGTCAGAAGTGCTATTATAGAAAATCGTAGCAGATTCTCTTTCCTGACAAGGTATTATCTCAGTCAATGGGAATTCAGCAGATAAATTGCTATTTTATAGCAATTATGATGCATTCCCCTATGAAATCTCAGGTGTTCACTCCAGAGAGTTAGCATATCTCCACAAGTGGTATAGATCATCCTCCTGCTATAAGCACAAAATCAATGGGACTGGTGGTATACTCATGCACTGAGAGAAAAATACACTGTGAGTGTCCCTATCCAGGACTAGCAAGTCCAGGGTATATTGATTTCTTTGTTTTAACAGATGATATTTTCTTCTCCGCTGTCATTCTTCAAAGGCACCTCTTCTCACTGCAGGCTGTCAGGCTAATTCTTTCCACAGGAGTTTCCCACTCCTCTAAACAATCTCATCAGGACCTTTGCCATCAGCTTTGCTAACTGGTAAAGTAAAGCACTATCTGACTAGTATTCATTTCAGCCAACTGATGTGAAGGAAAAAAATCTACTGAAGGAATAAGAGTGCTGAAAATTTTCTGCCTTCATCACTAATGAGATTGCTTGAGGGGAAAGCCTGAATCATCCACACTGACACTGCAGCAATCCAGGGGAATATATATGAGATACTTGGATAAGCAGAAAAGTCTTATTTTAGTGACGTTGAAAACATTAAATAAGTAACCTCAAGCAGAGAAGAAAAGCCTAAATAAACAATTTAAGAGATACACAAGTCATCCTCCATTAAAATTCATTTGGAGGTTAACATCTACACTCTTTTTTACTCTGCTCTACAGAACTGCAGTGCTTGATGGGAATAAGGTGAGCAGGCAGTGTACTCTGTGAAAAATGTATACTGTACTCTTGGTAGCACCACACTGATACACAAGAACAGTTCCCATTGACTAATTAAATCCTAAGCTCTAGATCATGGCTTATTGCCCCCTAACAAAAGAACACTTTTTTTCTGAGCAACTCTCTCTGCTGAAAGCTTCAATATGCATTTTTTCCTCTCTTTGGATTGTTTTACGGTCTGGAGCCAGTCCATTTCCTCATCCATATAACAATAAGATTTTACAGTACAGTCAGTTTCATGCATCACTTCGCTGCTGTGACTAAAATGTAACCGAGCCTTGGTGTGATTGGTGTGAAATCCAGCTGCTTTACTTATCAAGGACTGAAACCACTGGAGTCCTTAATTTAAAACTAGAACTAAAAGGTTCTTTAGACTGGATGCAAATAATTCTCAAGTATTATTACAGAATATCTGCATCAGAGACAGCTTAAAAGTAAGGCAAACATAAAAGAGATGCACTGGAGCACTAAACTGGATACTTGGGGCCCAATGTTTACCCCTTCCTTCCCTTAAACCCTCTGCTTAAAACCATCCTCATTTCACATAGCTCTATGGCATGTGCTTACCTTGAAGCATTCATCAAAATATTCTGTGATTCTGTGATCTTAATCAGAGGTAGGCACTGAAATCAGAGACTGCAGCTAATGCCATGTTTAATTCTGAAAAAAGGAGGCCTTAAAGATTGAGGAGAAAACCTCTGCTGCTGGTCATCAATTAATTTTAATAAGACAGGCGGTCTGTTAGGATTGCTTTTAACACTTTATCTGTTCCAAATTCACACATGGTCATCATATCTGAACTTTCTACACTTTTTTCATTCATCAGTCACAGAGCAGAGCTAAGGTGTAAGAGATGGTAGACACCTTGCCATGGTATTCCCATACTGCATCTTAAAGCCATCTACAAGCAAGACAAGGAGGATTCGGGCAGCTGCAGACTGCTCAGCCCATGATAAAATTAAGGGGAAAATCCTCCTTGGAAGCAATGCCCAGGCACATGACAGACAAAGCGATGACTGGGAACATCCAGAATAAATTTAACAAGACCAACCTCAGAGTTGGCTATGATCACATCTGTCTTGCTGGGTGAGGTGAAAGCAGCAGAGGTATCTGCTGATTTTTGAAAGTGATCCACAGCATCCTTGCAGCGATTTTTGAGATATAATGGAATAGGTGGACTACAAATTCAGTATATAACTGGAATATCTGAGAGACTTGAGGAAAATGGTCAGCAATTCCTAGTAAAACTGGTAGCTGGCTAATATTTGTGTTCCCCACAGGGTAATACTGCTAAAGATCTGCATGTAAACTAGAGGCACTGTAAAAGCCATCAAAGACATTCAGAGTAGTGTTGTATCTGACTGAAGCTATGGTGTAGCTGGACTTGAGTTGGAAAATCCCAAATAAGCTGGACAGGAACTTTTTACAAGGGCAAGTAGTGATAGGAAAAGGGGATATTGCTTCATACTGAAAAAAAGTAGGCTTAGATTAGATACTAGGAAGAAATTCTTTACGGTGAGGCTGGTGAGACACTGGAAAAGGTTGCCCAGAGAGGTTGTGGATGCCCATCCCTGTAAGTGTTCTAGATTGGATGGGTTTTGAGCAACCTGGTCTGGTGCAAGGAGTCTCTGTCCCCAGCAAGGGCATTGGGACTAGATGATCTCTAAGGTCCCTTCCAATCCAAACCATTCCGTGATTCTATGATCTCAACAATGTAACAATGAACATTAGGATTACCAACACAATGATATTCTCACAATTACACAGCAATAACAAATGAAATATCATGTCCCAGTCTCATCTTCTGCTGGTTAAATAATCTAAATGCTCATTGATGAAATAATTCTTCTCCATACCAAATTTTGACCAAACCCTGTGGCTTTTAGACTTCAACACATATGGCTGATGGTTTTGATGTTCCATTGTATATGCTTAATGATATCACAATAAGCTATTTTTTAAATATACCTGGAAACTTGAGAGCTATCTAAATCCTTCCCATGGGAGCTAAGATCTTGCAATTTGCATTTACTGCAGAATCCTAGCACCAAAACAAACCTTCTCAATACAGCAACTATTATTTTAGAGGAACGAAAGATCAAGATTTCACTAGGATTACAGCTGTTTTAATGGAACAAAGGGCAAAATATATAGGTCTATTATGGACTGGCAAACCAATTATCAGCTGTGGTATAGGTCAAGTAGCAAAAGCAGGCCAAACTATTCGACACAGCTTCGTTGAAATCAATGGAAAAGAGCAGCTTATTCCAGTGATAAATAACACGCTATAAGTTTCACTACCATTTTAAAAAAGGGTTTAATAAGAAAACCTTTCACTGCAGTGACCAACAATTACATCGCGTAACACGCAAGGGAAAATCTCATTTGTCACAGAGGGGGAAGGTAGGAATGTAGATCTGAATTAGATTGTGAAATGAATGAATGCGTGCAGTTTGCACGCAACAGACAACTTGGTTCCTAACTGAAAAAGGATGGGAGAGATAGTCTCATTTTTAAGCACAGGGAATACTTTAAATTATCAGCTATTTAAGAACGTATTACATGTACTTGAATACTCAAATTTGCCATGAATGAGCAAGCATTCAGCATTTCTGATGCCTGCACTCCCCGTCAGATGCACTGAAACTTGCTGGCAACCATCCCAGAATCTTTCAAGGAAGAGTACATGGGCGTTTGCAATAATTTATTGGCCACTGCTTGCAAGCCTCTGAGAAATAGCATTAAAATTTTACCTTCTTGCTAGACCATTTTAAGTAATGACAATTAGAAACTATTGTTAAGAACATGGTGAAACTTGCCTGATCTTGGGAACTGATTTGGCAATGAACAGCAGAAACATTCTGTGAAGACCCATGGTCTGACTTCACTACTTCCCTTCCAGGGAGCAGTGTGGTTATGCCAGCAAGTGTTTATTTATTTAACTTGTAAAGCTGTCACTGCAGACAGATGCTATTGCAGGAATGTCCCACCTGATTAATTTCCTCTGATAGCCAAAGGCTTCTTGTGTACTCTTTCCAAAAAAGAAAATAAGCTTAGAGGCAGGGGTAGTCTTGTTAATTATCAGAATGCATCTATCTACATGTGTTCCTGCTTCCAAGGTTTATTTATGGGAAAACAAAACAAAATAAAACAAAACACTTATTCCTTTCTGAAGACAATCCCTTTCTATGGGTACCTATGACATTTGGATCTACTTCTATGATGAGAAACAGTGAACTTGCTCTTTTTCCTTTCTTTCTTCATTTGTACTTACTTCACAGGTAGAGGTTTTTTTTTAATTAAAAATCCTTACTCAATGGGAGGTAAAATATCAGAGACAACAGCAAAACATAAATGCAAACAAGTATGTGGGAAAAGTTAAATAATGTTTAATTGATGGTTGGAACTGTTTACAACAATATCTCTTAGAAGTTCTTCTAATACTATTAACCAGATAAATTCATGCTCTCAGAAATTTAAATTAGGATGAAGATGCTGCCTTGAACCATGTCTGAACTCTCCTTATGACTCTCCAGAGGAATAAAAACCTGTTTGGGAAGAAGTTCAACATAATTGTGAAGCATGGATGTTTACTTCTTTACCTGAATTCTTGCCATGAACAGTATTAAATAACCCAATAGTCAGTGATATCTTTCTGGAGATTCTTAATATTTGTAATAACCAAATTACTATGACACTGAAGTCAGCAATATATTACAGCAATGTAAATTATTTTAAAGTATATATTTTGGTATCATCTGCTTTTTTTCTAAGAGCCTAGGATGAACATAAAGCTGAATATTCGTACTTTTCAGAGTTTCTAAAATGCAGCAATTGGTAGCAAACCTTTATGAGTAAATTTACAACTGCAGAGGTTATTTGAAATGTCTATCATATTTTCATGTAGTTGTACACCATAGTTTAAAGCTTGTACAAGGCCTCTCATTTTAGAATTGGGAAAATCTGAATGTGTCTCCCCTTTCTTTTCTGTGCTGTTCTGCCAGTCTGGATTGCACTGTGATTTTACAGTCAGCTTTCACTGGAGTGGCTAACAGCAAACCTTACTGAACATATATAGAATTAAATTTCAAACTGCATGTGGTTTTTAGTGAGACACTTTTCATACCAGTATCTCACTTCAATAGTGAACAATGCAATAGAAATTTCAATAGAAATGCAATTTTGGTTTCAATAGAAAGAAAAGCACTTAACTCAATAGAATTGCATCAGTATTGTAGAGGTGTGAGATCAGATTTTGTAGACTGAATGGAGTTACCATAAATATAGATTTAATCCACACACTCTTCAACATTCTGGCACTTGCAAGAGATACCCAAGAAGGGACTGAACTTTATATGCATATACAGATGTGTACAAATACAAAAAATCATAGAATCCTTAGGTTTGGAAAAGACCTTCAAAGATCAAAAATACAACCATAAATCAAGCACTGCCATAATCATCTCTAAACCATATCCCTACATGCCACATCCACACATCTTTTGAACACTTCCTGGGATGGCGATTCCACCACTTTCCCTGGGCACTCCATTCCAATGCCTGATGATGCTTTCTGTGAAATTCTTTTCCCTAATATCCTGTCTAAACCTCCCCCTCCACTTGAGGCCATTTCCTCTCATCCTGTCACTTGTTACCTGGGAGAAGAGGCTGACCCCACCTGGCCACCCCCTCCCATCAGGCAGCTGTAGAGTGATGAGGTCCCCCCTGAGCCTCCTTTTCTCCAGGCTGAACACCCCCAGCTCCCTCAGCTGCTCCTCACAGCACTTGTGCCCCAGACCCTTCCCCAGCTCCGTTGCCCTTCTCTGGACACGCTCCAGCCCCTCAATGTCTTTCTTGCAGTGAGGGGCCCAGAACTGAGCACAGGATTGGAGCTGTGGCCTCAGCAGTGCCCAGCACAGGGGGAGGTCACTGCCCTGCTCCTGCTGGCCACACCAGTGCTGATCCAGGCCAGGATGCCATTGGCCTTCTTGGCCACCTGGGCACACCCTGGATCATGTTCAGCTGCTGTTTGCCAGCACTCCCAGGTCCTTTTCTGCCAGGCAGCTTTCCAGACAGTCTTCCCCGAGCCTGTAGTGCTGCCTGGGACCCAAGCGCAGGACCCAGAACTTGGCCTTGTTGAGCCTCATACAGTTTGCTTTGGTCCATCACTGTAGCAATGATGGGAGGAAGCGAAGACCGAGCTGGAGTCTACTCTGAAAGAACAAAAGGTTCTGGACTCAAATTTTAACATAGGAAAACCTATTTAAATGTTGAAAACTACTTTTTGTTTGTTTGTTTTTGTTCAGAGAGATTGAGCAGCCTCCAGTCTTGGAGGTATTAAAAACCTGACTTGACATGGTCATGAGCAACCTTCTACTGATGACCTTGCCTTGAGGAGAGGCATTGAAGTTCCTGAAGTTCCCACTTCATCTATTTCCTGAGTCTGTGAGTTTCAGCTATGATAAAATACTGTCTTATTTGCCTGACCTTGATATTTGTAGATTATGAATTGGCAAATTAAGAAAATATACTGTTTAAATATCACTTATCACCTATCCCTGTTATCAGAATTAGTATCCAGCAACACTGCCTCTTTTAGCTCAATGTTGTACCAGAGTTTGGTATGGGCAGAAGGTTGGATAGGAGTGAAATTATTAGTGATTAATTTATACCATTTATATGGCATGAAATATCTCAAAATGCTGTGACATAGGCAGAGATTACATCAAATTGTTCTTACCTGCCTCAGGGCTGTTCTAACTTAGGATAAAAAGTAAAACTCAAGCTGTAAGCAGAAACAGATAGGTATATGAAATAAATTATGATATAATCTACTGCTCTCTTTGCTGCAAGGTTACCCCAGTGCCTATAAACATTCCTTAGAGATCCACAACGTCTGTGTTTAAAAACCAGCAAGCATTTCTAATTTAAAGATTTGTTAAAGCTATTCCTTACTCTTCACATCCTCCAAGAACAAGCCTTTAATCTTGTCAAAAGTTTATGACTAAATAAAAATTCTTAACTGAAATTTTTAAAAGATCTCATTGTGGTGAGGTACTTTAGCCCAGAGAGCTGCTAACAGTCAGGGAATTTGGCCTTTAGTTTAAAAGCAAATGGAAAACTGTTATAAACCTTTTTTTCTTTTTCCTGTAACCAAACCACCACCAACAAAAAAACCTATTAAAAGAAATCAAGTATTAAAACTGTAACTGGAAGAATGTTTAGTTTCTTGCTACTCAAGAAGCTGAATTACATTTATAATAAATGGAGAAAATGTTATGCATCTGAATTTTCTGAGCACTACCAGATCAGTTTGATACCTGTAGCCTGCATAATTAGCATCAATAAAGCATCAAATGCTATTTTATATTTATGTGGTTATTTAAATATATGGGATACTGGGCCAAATATGATCTGAGAATGAAATGATATCTGGAGAACAGAACCAGTACAGGATCCAGGATTCTAATCAGCTTCTATTAAAAACAGAACAGACCTTTCATTTCTTTTTTATACATATCTACTGGTGCCAAACCAGTCTGGATGAATAAGGGACACACAGATCATGTTCCACACACTCCCACAGAGATCAAACCACTCTTGGAAGTCATGCAGTAACACTTAGGTGAACTTTTTCCCCAGCAACTGCTGTGGTGGTTGCCTGAAATTTTTGACGTGCCAAAAGAGAGCAAAGTAAAAAGGGGTTCACTTTTTGCTGAATGGGTGCTCAGGGCTTCATCACAGATTCCTTTGAAGTGTCGAGCCCAGAAACAAAGAAAGGCTACCTTGGCAACTGTACACCACTACTGTGTCTACTAAAACACTGTATGTGCCTGAGGTTATTCTGCTCCAAGGACAACAGCCATGGGACAGCCCACATTCCTACTATTCACCTCAGTCTCCAAGTCAAGGTGGGCACATGAATGGCAGGTGGGCCTCTGCCAGATGCTAGTTCAGGCACAGCAATGACCAGCCTGACAATTTAGCAATATGGTGATTGTATTTCAGGGCCTGAGAACACTTCTTGACACAGTTTTCCAACATACGGATGCAGTCTATATATCCCTTTTAACAGAAAAGGCTCATAATTTGATAACAAGCAAGTTACAAACACAGAACTACAACTCTCTCTCCCTCCTTAGAACATGCTTAAGGTATGGAGGGATGGGATCTGAGATTCAAATAAATGGTAGATTGCCCAGAATTGGAACTGTGATTTGAGAATTATAATTTTAAAGTTATAAAGAATACTATATGTGAAGACACAACTTGAAAATAGATGAGAAATCAAGAGAAATCAAATAAAATTCTTCAGATTTCCTGCGAAAACTACAGTGATTGTCATCCTGGAGAATCCTAACAGACCTCCTACATCTATACGGCACATGAAGGGCAATTTCATCAGGCCTTTCAGTGCATGGTTACCCCAGTGCACAACTGAGTCTTCTCAACAGTGTTTCTTTATCATTATGGCTTTGTACTGTCAGCTAAATGCCCCTTTGCTTTACCATTTGGTGCATGATTTGAACTAACAGAAGGAAACAAGAAACATAACCCAGAAATGTGTGCTTTGCTCAATTACAGACAAAGATGTTAAACCATAATAATGTTCCCTGCCAACATAATGAAAAACAGTGAGATGTTCACATCCTAAAAAAACCAGCTGCACATACAGGTGTCTGCACCAGATGCTTCCCTAAGCACAATGTGATAAAAGTGATTATTCCTCACTCAACACAGAACAGTCCCTAAGCAGGTATTTAAAGAAGGATGATAACACAGGTAATTAGGAGCCCCATGCTTTACACACAAAGCAATGCTTAAGAGGGTAAAGCTGAGAACCATCTGTCTTAACATGTGGACCTGTGTTTTTATTTGTGAATTTATCATAAAAAAGAGCAGTTTTCAGTCTGATTTCTCAAGTGAGATCCTACCTGGAAACTGATTAAGGATTAAACTACACATCCCTTGTTTTAATAGATGGTACCTTGCTCTGTGACTCCAACAGGAACATGAGCAATAGAATGTAATATCTGATCCTATGAGGAGTAAAGGAATATCCCATCCTTGTCCCAAAGTATGCATAAGCATGCCCCAAAGTCTTTTCCTACCTTTGGACTTCCTGTCATGGTAGCTCCTGCCTCGATAATGATGCCCACTGTCTGTATAGAGATTCTCAAGGTCTTCTTGCCAGGAGTCTGGGTTGAAGTGTTTGAGCAGATCCTCCACTGTGTCAAATGCAGCAATGGTCTGATCCAGTGCTTCCGCCGTGAGCGTAGGGTCAGTCACTGATGGAGAGGGATAGGATACCCCCTAAGAGTGACATACATCTCAGTGCACTTGGAATGAATTACAGCACCACTTCAAACAACTGTAAACAGTTATTGACAAACTTGTTTCATTATTGAGCGAAACAGTTACTTAGGGCCATCTTTTCAAGTTTTTGGGCCAGGACTTCACCATGCCTGTGTTGTTTTTTTTTTTGTAAGGAGAAGAGACTTCAAGAAATTCCCAAGCAAATCCCAGAGGAGATGCAGGGAGCAAAAGCGCTGCCACTGGTGGACTGTCAGTATTTACATGCACTCCTCAAAAGGAATGATGGTTTGCATATATGCAAAGATGTAATGAAAATGTCTTTTGAAAGCACTGTGATGGCCATAGCCACAGAAATGGACATGCCAGTTCTGTTGGTTATTTACACATAAGCTGGATCAGAAACCACAGCAGAGAAAGACAAATGCAAAAAGTCTACTAGACTTTCTTTCTCTGGTCAATTTGGACAACAAATTTGGCATGGTTAGAGACTTGGAAAAATGGCCCTATATTACCCAAAATTAAATGCATTACAAAACAATGATGAATTGACATTGAACTAACCTTTTACCAAAAATGCAACTTACTAAACAAACAGAAAAAAAATAAATATTTAGATCTTGAGGGATGCTGGTGGGTGAGAGGCTGGACATGACCTGGCAATGTGCTCACAGCCAGGAAAGCTAGTGATGTCCTGGGCTGCATCCAAAGTAGTGTGGGCACCAGGGGAGGGAGGGGATTCTGCCCCTCTGGTCCGCTCTATGAGATCCCACCTGCAGAACTGCATCCAGCTCTGGGGGCCCAGCACAGGGAGGACATGGACCTGCTGGAGAGAGTCCAGAGGAGGGACACCAGGATGTTTAGAGGGATGGGGGAACGACTAAGAGAACTGGAATTGTTCAGCCTAGAGAAGAAAAGGCATCAGGGTAACCTAACTGTGGCCTTTCATTGCCTGAAGGGAGCCTACAATAAAGATGAAGAGAAACTTTTTACAAGAGTGCATAGTGATAAGACAAAGTGGAACGGCTTTAAAATGAAAGAGAGCAGGTCTGGATTAGATTTGAGGAATAAATTCTTTACTGTGAGGGTGGTGAGACACTGGAACAGGTTGCTGAAAGAGACTGCGGATGCCCCATCCCTGACTGTTCCCAGTGAGGTTGGAGAGGGCTGTGAGCAGCCTGGTCCAATGAAAGGCATCCCTGCCCACTACATGGGGATCGAAACTAGGTGATCTCTAAGGAACCTTCCAACCCCAGCCATTCTATAATTCTATGATCTCAGCAATGTAACTATGAATATTTGGATGACCAACTAGTAACACAGAATCCTCACAATTCTAACACCAAATGGAATATTTATTTTCCACCAGTAAGGACCAAGTACCATTCTCTGAGTGTTCCTACTGAACTTCGGGCACAATTTGACTTTGACAGAATGACTGTAGCATTTTCAGTTTTACTGAAGAGAACTTGAAACATTTTTAAAATTCTTAATTTAGAATCATGATATTCACTATCCTATATCACTCTTTCCCTTATCCAAGCAGAAGGCCAAATAGTATCTAGAATATATACAAGGAAAGCTAGTAATGCAGATCTCTTACTTTCCAAAGGACCACAATCAATTCTGTCCAACAACTGACATAGTATAGTACATGAATTGTTTGGTCTTCTAAGTTCAAACACTGGGGAGAAATTCCTAGAAACTGAAATTTTTTCATGAAAACCCAGCTCTGGAGTAATGCAGCAGAACAGAGTCAGTTAAAATTAATGGCTTCCCAAAATACTTGTTTTGCCTCATCTCCCAAGTAAATGCATATGTTAAACTTTGTGATTAACTTCACTCAGTTGGGTCGTAATTGGAGGGTCAACTCATTTGAGTAAATTCACTTATTTTTTTTCAGGATTGCATCTTTCAATTCCCCCATAATGGCTTCAAAATATATATATATTTATTTATTTTGAAATAAAACACTTTTATTTAATGGTTAGTTATGTCACAAAACTGACAATTTTTGACATTTTTCTGCATATTTGCTGAAAATATGGACAGTCCAAATTATTAAAAATCAGAAAGAGAAGAAACAGCAAACAACAATAGTGCAGTCAAGAAAGCATAGCTGCACTTTAGGGCTTACCAACCAACAGTCCAGGAGTCTCAGTGGGCCCACTTGTGAGTGCAATGCATCTTTAGTGCAGTGCCAAAACACAGTGCAGAGGCCTGTAAAAATTCATGACCCCTTAAAAAGGAAGGCACACCTCGAAGCCTCTCTCCTGACCTCTACATGGCTTGGAACAGAGACTGTCAGAGATGGAAGTCCCAGCAGTTGAAAACCTCACATCAGGAAAGCAAACCCCACATTGCTATCTAAAGCAATGTTGCAGATGAGATATGCTGCAGCCAGCATCATGCAGTGTGCTAAAACAGCTGCTGTGGTTACAAAAGGAAAGGCACCTAAATGCTATTCTCTTACTGAGGAGAGCTTGGTGGAGCTCATGGCAGTGGGAAAGATCAGACCCTGACTGCTTTTCAAAAGTGAGAGATGGTGCAAGAATGCTGAAGAAACAGGAGCATAAAAACCAGGACACAGGTGTACGGCTTAGTGCAGGAGGCTTTTTCCCCACATGTTAAACTGTACATTTGATTACAGAAGTGGAGGTCAAGCTGTGAATATGCAGGGCATTTCAAACTCATACAGGCAGCTGGGACTCCCCATTTTCTTTTCAAATAAAAGCTCCTACTCAAGAGATTTGTGCAGCCTCGTTCAAACACAGAAGAAAGCTTAACTTTTTCTCAGTGACAGCCAAATCAAGAGGAATTATTTCAACAGCTCAGATAGCCTCCTGGCAGCAACATCATGTGACAGGCCCAAAAGCAACTTCAAAGCTGCCAACCCAACTGCCTCTCTTTTGTCCTGCCAAGAATGAGGCGCTGGCTTTAGGAGAGTTTGTGCTTGTCGTAATCTGACTTCTGAGATCACATCCAAAGAGGGGAAAAGAGAAAATGTAAGCAGCAATGAGAAGCAAAGATCTTCCACATTATGTACCTCCTTTGCATTTCTCAAAAGCACTGAATAAATTTTTAATTTACTGGAACACAAAGGTATCTTTTTTTGGTATGTGCTCTTGCCCTTAATTTCTGTTCGCTCATTCTTTCCACTCTCCTATCTCTATTGTGAGTCTGACAGGCAATTCAATGTGCATCACAGTTTTTTGTTGGTCATAAAATTACTTTACATATAATGGAAACTAACCTTATAAAGAGTTGGGTATTGTTTCCTTTTTTTTTTCCTGAGTTGGCCATGATGGGTTAAGGGCAGAAGCAATTTTTTTTTAACTTTCTGAGAAAAAACCCAAACAAAAAAATCAAACCAAAATATAACTCTGTAATATGACCTCAGATGTGGAAGAAAGAATTTGCTCGCTCTAAAATTTTCATTCTGTGTGTCTATATCCTAAAATGAGTCTTTGGGTTATGTGTGGGTTTGAGAGAAGAAACTCAGAGCTGCCATGCTACCTGAGCATCAGCAGAATTTCATGTCAACTTGTCCAATACTTGCAATCTAAGTTTGTCCTTCTGCCTCTCAAGGCCATAACAGAATCCCTGAATCTTTCTCTCCTGAAGTACTTGGATGTCCTCAGACATTTTCCTTGGCGCCTTTGTGAAAAATTGCTCAATCTCCCCGCCTTATGTTCTCTGAGGATAAAAAGGACTTGCAGGTGTAATGTGCTGGAGAAAGTATATTTTATTAGATAGGGAATGACATGGGAAAACCAATGAAACCGAGATTCTGCTTCTGGTTTAGCTATAGGTTTCCATGTGACCTTGGCCATCAGGTTGCTATCTGTATTATTTGTATTGAACTTAGCTGCAACACATTAAAATTTTTTTTCAGAAAAATAAAATATGCAAAAAGATGAACTTGATTTTACAATATTAAAAGGATACTGGGTTATTGTTTGGTGTATTGCACATTTTATGATAAGGATGTTAACTAACATGGTATTTACCATAGGCTTAGTCTCATTTACATAGTTACCTGATGAGGGAGCCCTAGGCTTACCTTTTCAAACATCAGCCTACCATATTTTTAAACAAAATATTCCATCACATTGATTTTTTTCCCAAGCCCACATTAGAATGAAAAATGAATTTGTGTCTTTCAATAAAACTGTTCTAGCATCTCCTGCTTGGCACATCCAGTAGATCTCAGCCCTGCTAACATTGCTCCTTGAGACTTTCAGCACAGTTGGTTCCAGGCAATCAGTGAATCGTATCATGAAGGGCAAGTGTCATTTGCAAATTCAAGAGTAAACACAAGTGAGATTGGCTCAACACCTTCTAATTTTGGCAGCACAGAGTCTTCTCTCTACTTGCTGCCTTGATTGGACCTGATCAGTAAAATTTACCCATATTTTATTTACAGTTCCTTCACCGGCTACTTCTGGCAGCTACTGTGACAAGGGTGCTATCACTAAGCTCTCTTCCATGAATGCTTCAGACATTGGTCTCAAGTCTGCTTTAAGCACTTACACCCATCTCATGTGTTTCAAGAGGAGTTAACAAGAAACGTGAAGTGGTGCAGAGCAGGCAGCAAGGCACACAGAAGAGCATTCCCATATTATGAATTCTCATGCTACTATGCCATTCACCAGCACTGGGAAATGGCAGAGAGGACAGACTTTTTGCCAATGACACAAATCAAATGTAATGAAGAGAAAAATAAAATTTTATATTGGATTACTTGGGTTTATTTCTTTCTTAATTTTTCTCCCAAGTTGCAATTCACTGCTTAATATGGAATAACTGTATCTAACTTCAGATACAGTATTTTATTGGAAACATTTTAAAAAAAAATTCTCAATATTGACAATAAAAGACCAGATCCATTTTCCTGTCAGCCTGCTTTATGTATAGTCCTTCCATGTAAGTCAAGAAATTCTATGATTAAAAATTTTAAGTTCATATCTTGTATTTTCATACTGGCAGGATGAGTTTGAAAGCAAGAAATGTTTCCTAATGGCTGTCTCACATGTTTACAACAGCTAAGGGCATATCCTGAATCTTTTATCCCTAAAAACATACTGTTTGAAACCATTATCTGTTGGATAAAAACCTTTATTCATCCTTTTTCAAAGGTGAATACATGGTTTCTCTGTACATTTTATAGAGCCATTTACATTTCTCTGCCATTTTTTGGAGTTGGATTCACGCCACTCTATCAATCCATCCATGGGCAAAACAGTGAGAAACTACTTACTGAGACAGAGCTTGTGACTGACTCCCAGTTGGTTTCTGAGGCTGCATGCTGGAAATCATCCTAAGGGGAGAAACACACAGGAAAAATCACCGTTAAGGTAATATCCTAAATTAACTACAGAATCTAAAAAACGTTTCAGCATTCAGCATCTGTCACTTTTTCTAATCCTTTTTAATAAAAGTCCCTCACCATGTGTCACTCCTCAATACCTCAATAAAGCTACTTCCATTCAGGTTCCTCCCTTTTCAATGTTTATAAGTTTGTGAGCTTGCTTGGACAAGAATGGGTGAATATTATTATTATCATCATCATCATCCTCATCATCAACACCAATAACACTAATAATAATATGCATAGCAGGACCTAATCTGGTCAAGGACATTACATTAATCTGCCAACATAAATATTAAACACCATCTCTGTATGTCTACAATCAGAGTATTAATACAGTTGCCAAATGATCTGTTGAAAAGAATGTGAACATGCTAATTCCCTGGTTTTACTCAGTCAAGGTGAAAAGCAGGGTAATCTAATCCATTTGAAAAGTAGTGCTAACATGACTGTACTGCTTCTGGTACTTGTGCTGAACAGTACATGATCATCACTTCACTATGTTTTGTTACATCAAAAAACCCAGCCACAGGACATTCTCATTAACAGTGTCATTGCACAGCATCTCTGTAAATTTATGATTAAATGTTAATTTCTTATTAATTGGAGTATGGGGATGGGATTCATATCATCTGTCTTTGGACATCTACAAGCCAACATCTAAGCTAGTTAGTCTTGTTTCCATTTACAATCAACTAAACCTGGCATTTCTGGGGTGCAAATAATTTGATCTGTTTTGGGAGCTTTACTTGGGATGACAGTGCACTCTGAAAACGCATTTTTGTCTCCATTGTCTCTATAAAGGGAACCTGGGAGGCTGATCTTAGACACAGATGTCAAAAATGCAGATATTGACATGTGGTCACCTAAATCCAAATTCACTTGCCTGACCAGTGATGAGCAATCACTACTTAAATAATGAAGAAGCCATTTCTTTAATCTTTTGGCAGCTTTACTCATTTCCAACTGGAACAACTAAACCATGAAAAATGGGAAAAAAGGGCAGCATTTCTGAGTAGTTATTAAACACACACATGCAGTGACTAGCTAATGATCGGCATGGATATGCAGGTAAGGGGACTGAAGTGACAGCGTGCCAAGAGTTTAATTTCTAATAATAGAATTTATAATGAAAAGGTGTAAGGAAGATGGATCAATGCCTTGGCTTAAAATTTCATACTGACTCAGTATCTGATAAGCTTTTTTTTAAGCTGGCAACTGAAAGGGGAAATGGAAAGGAAACTGCACTGCTGATGCTCACTAGACTTGATCCTGTATTGGACCACACACATATATACGCATACATTAAATTATTTCTTAGGAATGGAAAACAGGAAATTGATCTCATAATTTGCTAATTCACCAATAAAATGTTCCTTTAGTCAAGAAGGAACACGGCTGTTTCAGATCCAGAATCAATATACTTGGTTTTTTAATGTTTTTAATTGGATAGAGAAAAATATTTAAATGCCTCAAAAGTCACAAGATTGTTTATCCAATACTGTTACTGTTTCTTCTTCTTCAGTATTTAAGATTAATAGAAATCAAGAAATCCCATCACTAAGTGACCACTGAAGCTGCAGCACAATTAAAACATCAATAATTATGTGGTCATTTTGTGCTCATAATACAGAAGAAAAACACTGGTGAAATTTTCAATGCAGACTTTTTTTTTTCTTAAAAACAGTAAAGAGATCTGCAAGCTATAATCAAGTCATACACCATTCTGAATATGCCTACCTTGGCATACCTACACATTTGGCTGCCCTGCTCTTGAGAAGCCACAATTTAAATTAAATAAAAATGTATTTGAAAAGCTCATGAATCCTCTGGTAAAGGCTGCCATTTGCAAAACTTGGAAATAATTTCCTCTCTGTCATTAGCTTCCATTTAGCACTTCCAGGAAAAAAAGTGGCATTGAGTTCTAAAGCATTATTTTAAAACAGAAACAATTTGCTTCACTGAATGTTTTGAGAAGCCTGTAGTCTTGTGTTCAAAGGGATGGACAACTTGTTTTATCTAAATGAGAATATCAAAACTGTTTCTTTAGTCTGTGATTCTTTGAGTTGGTTCATGCCAGAAAACCCCTCCAAAATCCTGATATAGACACGTGTACCACCTGCTTCTTGGATCTCAAACCTGATGACTGCACATTTCAACTCTGATTATATTCAATCTGCATAAACTATTCACAACTCCATGGCTTTGTTCCACCACCACTCAAGGCAGCTGCAGTCATTCTTGGCTTCTCGGCACTTTCAACCTCTACAGTTTGGAGATTATTATTATCTATGGTTTCTGCCTGCAGCTATTTCAAACAATAATATCAAAGTGGTTCTCATCATTACAAAATCTCTCCTCCTTCTCACCATTGCTCCTAGCAGAGGCTGAAGGACAAATCTATTTTCAGTGCTATCTCTTCAATTCATTCTACCTTGTTCACGTGAATTTGCCTGTGATTGCCTTGGCTGTTGTTTTGATAGTGTTTCTTCATTATTTAAAACAACATTAAAACTTTTAGTTAAAACATTTAAAAAATATTGTATCTTTCCTTATTAAATCAGGAACAACAGGGTGGTAATAATTTGGCTACATCACCTTGACAACAGCACTTCTATTTTTGTATTTGTGTCATGGTAACATAAAAACTTTACTAGAGACTTCAGCAAAGTGTTGAATTAACTGTTCTACAAGCAGCAAAAATGCAGGCAAACAAAACCTATCACCTTCTGATAGCACCTACACTCAGTGAAGAAAAATTACTTTGAAACATCTACTTTCAAAATTATAACTCAGCAAGACGAATTCTGAGTCAGTCCTCAAAGTTAAATATGTATGGACATTGATACATTGTTCCTGGCTCTGTTTCAGACAAAGAAAAGCTACTCTCTCCTTCACAGACGACTTTATCGCCTGTCACCCACCACTGATCACCAATAAGTGACAAGAAGTCAAAGGGAATAATCAGTGTTTGACCCAGGACTTTCAAGTGGAGACCATGATGCAAAATCAGAGCTACCAATGATGCATGAGGCTGCAGAGGCAGATAGCAGTGGATCCTGAGAAAGATGATTTGCAGCCTGGGGGTCCATGGCCTGCAGCAGCACAGGCTCTGCTGTGTAGAAGCCATGGGGCTTGGTAGGGTCAGTAGGAACAGAGAGGCATCAGGAAAACACCAGGGATATGGCTGGGAAGCTCGCCAGTTTGAGAAACATCTTGTCATGCATGACTCACTTTGTTGTACCACCCATGTGGCAAAACATGCGAGTCCTCCAGCTATGCTCAGTTACTGCTTGGTCCTCAAATTAAAAGAAGCACTGTGATTCTTCACTTTTTTTAAACAGTTTTTCACTGTAGGTTAGTCTTTTGTCATCTTGTTGCTATAAGTAAGGATGCCTGGGTTAGGCAATAACCAGCACAGGACAAGCACAGCATGCTGACAGCTCTCTCCAGTGCAAAGAAGCAGCCCCACACTTCTATATGCTTCTCTGACAATTCTTTCCATAATCTGCAGGTTTCTGGGGTGATTGGATTAGATTTGGTAAAAAAAAAAAAAATTCATCTGACAAAACAACTACAAAATATTGCTCATGAAAGTTGAGGCAATGCTCTCCATTTCAGTGACTTGGAAAGGTTCTCAAAGGAGCTGTGATTAAGAAGAGTCCAGGCAGCCCCCCTGACTGGTGGTTTGGGCCCATCAGATCAGTAAGGTCCTTCCCTAAAGGAGCCACCTTCTCTACTGTGCCCTTCCACTCAGAAGGGAAGTGAGGGAGGAAGGGTCAAAATGCAGGCACGTTCTTGGGGCAAGTAAACATGAGAAAGGGGAAGAAGGAAGTAAACTAAGAAACAAGACAGAGAAGCTGAGGTGTTGAGCTCTGCCTGTGGTCACCCTATTTGTGGTATTTAGACACCACAACTACAAACGATCCAAAAGAAAAGCAGTTTCTGGAGATTTTCAGAAGAACTAAGGGACTAAGGGATGTACTGAGACACACAGAAAATCCTGCAGAAACAATTCACGGGTGAAACAGAGCGTGTTCAAAGAGGTCCAGTATAGAAACAAAATGAAGTTGCAAGCTCTCCCTGGAATGTAAGAATTAGAGATGAAAGACAGTGGGAGGTCCATAAGGAAAAAATAAAGTAAGATGAAAACTGAAGGAAAAAGATACAAAATTATGCAAAGATTTAGATTAATAAACAGAAACTCAGTGATACTCACTGTTGAACAACAGTCAACATGTATCTATTGCATTCAGATTTATGTGTAGACAGGTAGCTGGTAAGCAGATAAATATGTATTTGCATATAGTAGCAACAAAGTATAATAACCTGTAAATCTTTCTTTTTTTTTCCAGCACTAGTACCTATATTTTCACTAACAATTAAATTTACAGGTATTGCATTTCCTATACAAAGCAACACATATTTCAAGCAAATAAACTCCAAACTCAGAACACGCTGTATAACAGAAATGGTGTTATATGATAGAGGCAAAAGAAAAATCATAGTTCAAATCAATTTCAAAAAAATTCTGTAATACATATTCAAGGCTGTACACTTCAACTGATTAAGTTTAATTTCTCATGTAGCATTTTAGCACACTCCAATTTCTATAAATATAAGCATATAGATTTACACTTTGAAATATCTTTTTCTTGTACCATACTTTGTTTTTGTCACATTGCTGGGTTTTAATTTAGTGTCAGAATGATATTTATTAACATCTCCTAAGGATGCTGAAAGATACCTACAGCAGGCTACTAGGAAGCCTCCATTTTTTCTTACAGTAATGGTTAAACCGCTGCTCTGTTCAGCTCTGGTGACCAGACATTAAAATAAAAGTTACTGAATTTTGAAAGCCTGCAACAATGATGGTTTGTAATCTGGGAATCATGCCTTGCAATGAAACATTAAGTGTGGGCCAGTGTCTTTCAAGAAGATTAGATGTGAATTGACCTTGTCTGTCCAGATAATAACCCATACTCTGCTAAAACAGCCTACTATCAATGTCAACAAGCTCTTTTATTTGGCAGTGCAAGCATTAACAAATCCAGGTAGCTGAAATGTGAAGGCAGCAATATCCAAACTGGAAGTATGAGTAAATTCTACCACTGGTCCCAGCTATTACTGGAACAGTTAAGAAATTAACAAATAACTTTAATAATATTGAATTTTCTTTTCTGTTTTTTGATTCAGACCCATAAAGGCAGGCCATCCATGACAAGAGTATTTTGAAGTCAGTAACAAAAGGTCAGACAGACACCAAACTGTCTGATCTCAAATGTAATAGTGTGATCCTTGCCCTTCAAAAAAGACGTAATTTGAGTTTCTGAAGCTGAGCTGCCACTACGCATCAGTAGTTAAAACTTTATCAGTTAAGTTAATACTAGTGCAAGGCAACATATAAAATCCCTCTTGATTTTTTTCTGACACATTTACTAGCTATAAATGAACAGGAAACATAAGATACTAAAAATTTCAAACGTTTAAGGCTGCAATAATGACTTAGGTTAATTGCAGTTTGTTTCATTTATTTATGAAAAGCTGAAGTAAAACTGAAGCAGAAGAATATATTTAATAAGTTGTGTTTCGTCAATACTCCTCTTCATCCTTCACCTAGCTCTGGAAATAGGCTTTGCTGGGTGCATACTGAAACAAAGTCTGAGAAACTGATTTTTAAATGATCTGTCTAAAAGGTCACATAATACTTGTTCAAATCAGATGAAAATTCAGATGTCAGCTGACACTATTATGGCTATGAGCATCCTGTTTGCTACTTATACACACAAGAAAGTGTGCAGGACTTCATTACCATGCTGTGCAAATTGTGCATTACCTTTTTTTTTCCATTTATCACAGAGTCGTGTCCTCAGATCTCCATGTACAAGGGATTTGCTAATAGCTAATCTGCTGCATACTGCAGTTAAGCAATTATAAACAAAACACACAAATTAACTAACATTCATTGTAAATATTCTGCAATTCCTCCTTTGCCATTTTTATCTGAATGGCAAATTTTGATTATGCAATTAAACACCAGGACACAAAATCTGAAAGGCTCTTCCAGGCTGTCTCTTCCAAACCCCTCAGACTGGTTGGCTGTTTCCAAGCTAAATTTATCTTTATTGCACTTATGTAAGTACCAGCTTTATCCTTTTCTTCCCCTCCCAAGTTTGCTTCCTGCAGTAATTCTGAAGAGACGTTATATCTCCTCTCAGCATCCATTTTATTACACCAAGCAAGCCAAGCTGTCTTGGCCCTTTGTAAGAAATGTCCTCTTCTCTCCCATTGTCCCTGAACTCAGTCCAAGAAAAATGGGGTATCTCTGTACCATGGAGACCAGAACTGCACAAAGTATTCCAGAAAAGATGCAACTACAGCCTCATTGGTCTCATGCCTAGCACACTGAGAAATTTTCTTTTCCCCTCTTCAATAACCAGTGATATGCCATTTAACAGCAAATACTTTTGCTATTAATCTCTATATGAGTGACCTCTTTACTCATTTTTGGGCTGTTTCATTTCACTGCAAATCAATTCTGTGCTGCTCAAGGTCACCCAGCTTGCCTCTCCAATACTCTGATTTTCCCATTCGCGAGCAATGCACTTCAGCACTGTGTGTGCTGCAAAAACCATTACAATGCTACTCTGCAGGTTGTACTCTTGTCCTTAAAACATCCCAGAAATAAAACTAACCATAAGATAACCTTTTAGAAACTCCTATTAGCAAGCTGTCCCTGGTTGGATACTCCCTTCTGCATTACAGGACACTGCCTGCCCTTTGACTGCCATGTGCCATCTTCTCCAGCACAAGGGACTGTGTCTTGCATAACGCTGGGTGAGATGCTCCATTTGCTAGACAGCATTTCCTTCCATTCCAGGCTATCCTTCAGTCTGGAATGATTTCTTGTGATGAAGAGATGTGTAGTTTTTTTTCTAGTTTCCTGCATCCTTAGCCACCTTTTTTGCTGACAAGTGCCCTGTAAGCATTCTAGGTCAGACTTAGGAGTGTGAAGGTGCCCTGACCACTCTCCTGCCATTGATGCTATAGGCTGCCACTGCATTCACCATCTCCACATGAGCCCTGGCTCACCTTACTGCAATCCAGGGATGCAATTCAGGTGCATTACACTTACACTGCATCTGCTCCTCACTCCCTTTCTATTCCTGTTGTACAAAAAGGAGACCTGCCCTCGGAAGTGACTCTTGGTGCCTTATGGTCTGCAGTGCCCATCTTTCAGCAGTGACAGTGGAGTGGTCTGAAGGCAGTGAGGCTCCTTGCTCACCTTGGGTCTGTGTCTAAGCACACCTGGGCCATGGTGGCATCCCATTTTGCAGGGTTTGCTGGTCCCCCTGTGATGCCCCATGCTGGCTCTGCCAGGGCAGCGGGAAGCAAACATCCAGAGGGGTCCTGATCAGGGCGATGCTGCACATCAAAGTGCAAACAGAGCCTGGGAGGAGTGATCCCACGAGCCACAAACTTGCTGTCAAGTCAGTATCTAGTGCCCTTGTGAGGACTTTGGTGAACTTCTGCCATGCTGACTGGCATGTTTTGGAAGCAGCCTCCCTGGTAATAGGTGACTCTTGCCCTGAGCAAAACTGAAAAGCTGATACTTCACTTGCCCGGTAGTGTCCAGGTGGGCAAAAAACTCTTTCAGAAATAACAGAAGGCGGTGACAGCTGGTTATTTCAGGTCCTCCTTCTTGGTGTGACTCATACCAAATGGGAATGTACTGAAAGGCCCCAGTATAAGGGATAGAACGAAAAATATTAATGAGAGAAAACCTCCTAGGAGCAAGCTATTAATTTTCTGACTTCCTTCCACTTTGGTTTCTTCAAATTTTTTATATATTTAAATATGATCCATAATCAGACAAAAAAAAATCATTAACAAATACAGTGTAATTTAAGTTAATATTCCAAGTTTTCCATTGTTCTAGCAGGACAATCTGCTAAGTGCTCAGACATGCACACTTACATTTTCAGATGTGATTTGGAAGAAACATGGAAGCAATAATAATAATAACGAAAAGCTCTAATGGAGCTAAGCAAATTTAATTCTAAAGCTGAGGACACAATGTGGAGGGGTACTGGGACATTAGCTATCCTAGCAGCAATCCCAGCCTATTGATTTTTTGTGAAGGATCCATTTGTTTTTGAGCTCTCTGTCAGAGGATGGTGTTTAATTCTGCAGTAAGCATGAAGCAGGAGCATGTGTTATGTTTCACAGATGATGGAAAACAAAGCATTTGTTCACCATCCTGCATTGACTGGAAGGCATTGCATTTTATAGGACAACAAAAAAGAACTGCTATCCAAGTTTTTTAAGATGTTCAATAATCATAAAAATAGCGAAAAAACCTAATATTTGAAAAAAAAAAGTACCATTTTCTCTTAGCTTTTCCCAGTTTCTGATGTGATCAAAAGCAAGTCAATTTACTACACACAGCACAGGATAATGCTTACTGCTGATTTTGAGTTTTATCAAACAGCTAAATTAAGGAAAAAAACAAGCTATTCCAACTGAACTTCCAGATCCAGATCTATTCCTCAGAAACACCACTGCTGTTAAAGCTAAATACAAGTACTTTAGGAGCAGTTAGCTTCTCATTGCTCTTATGCATAATTTTACAAATATTAATTGTCAGTGACACTGTGAGTAAAGACCAGGTAAAAAACATCTTATATTTGCCACCTTTTCCAAACAATCTAACTAAACCATGTCATCAGTTTTGGGATCAGCTTACCAAAAAATGGCCTTGAAAATCCTTCTAAGCACCAAACTGAGGCCATAATCTCAGGACAAGGAGGGTGTGTGATGGGCCACTATTGGTGTGTGACACATTTTGTTTGAATTCTGGCTAAATATATGCATAACCAGATAGACTAAGGATGGCTGTAAAATTATAATAGGCTAAATATTTTCAAGCGATGAAAATCAAGACAAACAGTTTAATTCAGTTTTATACTAATGACCTGGAAAATGTCACAGAAAATTGAAACTGGTAAAAAAATAAAAAGTTGTAAACATAATTTAATACAAAGAAATATGGTAGGCTTGCCAGAGGTCAGAAGCAGTGACAGGTAAGAAAAACAAGCTTTCACTTTAAAGAATGTAAGTGGAGAAAAAGGTACAAGCCATAAACTCTATCTGATGGCACACACGGACTCAGAAAGGAACTGGTGCCAAGAGCTTGGATGGAACAAAGATAAAAAACATGACATTAATCTGGAATGTGACACAGTGGCACAGCATGGAGGGTGACTTATGCCTGCACACAGAGAGATTTTCCCCAGGCACAAGGAGATGCTTTCCCCATACCAAGGGGAAACACACTACCACAAATCACCCCCAAGGGGACACCACATCACCATAAACCAACACCTCCCAGGGGACCGCGGGCACAGGGAGGCCCTCTCCTCACTGGCAGGAATGTGTGACATTTGCACTTCTTCACCACCTTCCCACGGGTGCGGAACAGGGTTATGCTCAGAAAAAAAGAGGTGTTTGTGGGTGCAAGCAGCTCTTCTGGAAACTGAAGATGGGTATTCTCAAGACAACAGGCACAATTAGGTTTAACGTGCATGGGTGTGATTCCAGTATCAATAAAAATTGGAGATGCCAAGGTGACACCAAACCCCTGCCATCTTGGCCTTGCAGTGCTGGTCTGTGCAGGCCAGGCTTTTCAGCTGCCCACCTCCATCAGCAATGCAGGCTTATACGGAGAAAACACTGGGGAGGGCTCTCACACACTCCAGCAGAAAGACTCTGCTCTGTGGCATAAAAACTCTGAGTCTTTCCTGAACACCAAACACCATTTTTGAAGTAGCAAACCCACAGACTTTAGTTTCTACTGCTGGTTTTTAGTTTACTGCTGTTTACTGCTGGTTTTTTTTACAGCCCTCCTGGCCACCCTGTCCATCTTTGTCCCCTTTGTCCAGGAGGACTAGACCTGGACTGCACCAGCAGTAGGCCCACACCCATGCAATAGTCCTGATTTCAGCAGCTGGAATTACAAGGGCTGTCTCTGCTTTTAATCTATTCCTTAATGCACCTGGAAAATGTATCTGAACCAGCACTGAGCACTGTCAGCACACAAAGTTGCTGCTAAGGTGGGAAAACACCTTATTTTCACATATTTCTGATGGAGATAAATTATGTGTATAGGGAGCAGAGTGTCCTATTTTCTTCTGCCTTAAATTATCTTCCCTGAGTTGGTCTTTTTGCTCTCTCTTCAGAGCTTAATAATACCAATTTTTTTGTATAAACTCATGCATATGCAAAAAGAGGTGGAAGGCCTGAATAAGAACATGAGTGATACATTCAGGTTCTTTCCTAACCATCAGCATAAGATAAGCACACATGACTTTGTGTACACCACGCCTGCTTAGAGGAGAGGCAGCTCAGAGATAATACACACATCTAAGTACAACGCACATTTGAAATAAGGATCTCATTTCCAGTCAGGCATACCTCACCTGTAAAAAGCAGCAATTGCTTTGTGCTTGGTTTAGGTTCCCACACCAACACAGCATTCCCAATTTCTTTTAGAGAAAGTAAAGTTTTCAGTAGCCTATTTCTACCACTAGTGGCCTCTTTGGCATGCAACACAAACCACACAGAGGAGTCAGGCTACTTGTTCTCATGATGCCCAGATTATTTCAAGAATTTTTTTTTTGTTTCAAGTTTATTGCCCAGACCTTGGTGTGAGATAAATTTCTGCAGTCCCAAGGTGGATTTTTTTACCCTGCCCTACCCTACAGCAGTGGGAAAATGAGCCTCGAACTTTCTAAGCTGTTTTCTCAAGGTGTTTTTTGTTATTTTCATTTTTCTTTCCTCAAAGACGAAATTCTTACCCGTAAGTATGCAAACACTGAATCCCAGGGCTCACAAATGCCATTAACTGTGTCACTCACAGTGTTGTCAGGAGTGACAAGGAAATGAAAGAAAAGCTGACCTCCATGTGAGAACTTCTGGGCTTCATCTATATAAAGTGGTAAAGCAAGGTAGAGATTCATAAGATATGGTGTTACTCTTGTCTTCAGACACAACTATCACCCTGTAAAACAGAGTGACCACAACAAATTACACATTGGAAATATCCCATGGCTAGCTCCAAACTAGCCATGCTAAAAATGTGATGTGTCAAAACAACCTTATACCTATGCCTTGACTCACATACATCCCATTGAAAAGTCTCTGCTGACAATTCTGGATATACAGACTTCCTTATTAGAGGGTCTGATCCTGCAAGAGCTTGCATTTAGGCTTCATTTATATGGTTGATGGCTGGACAACAACAGTGCCAAGAATCAGGAACACACAATGAGACAACATAATCCCTGATTCCTACAGTCTGAGGAAAAGTTTATTACTGCTTTTCACAAAACATGACCTGAGGAATACATCAGGACACAAATATTGATTGAAAGGAAGCATTTCTATAGTTGCCAAGATCAGAAGTATTAGTATTAAAAAAAAAAAAAAGAAAAGAAAAGGCTCCTTCAGGTTAGGAAAGGGATCTAGAAAATAAATTTTATCTGCCACAAAACACCATTTTGTACAATTAAGCTATATGCCTGAACAAAAGCTATTAAAATGAAAAAAATCCCTGTTGTTACAGATTACAGAAAAATTTGATGTTATTTGATTCTGCTGAAAATGATCTAACAAGAAGATAAACTAACTCCACGAACCTAAAAGCTATTTTTAGCTTTCAGAGCAACAGATGAGTTGCAAAATCTGATGTTGTCACAGGCTCAAACCTTCCCTAATTAAGCTCTGACTAGTTATCAAACTGACAATTGAGGAAAACAGAACTGCACTTTTCTTGGTATTACAGGAGATGGGAAACAGGATTATTTTTTTTTTTTTTGGCATGCCATGTATGTTCAAAATCAGTTCAATGTGGAGAGAAATCTGTGGGTTGAAAAACAGAGACAGGGTTGCAGGCAAAGAATGATGATAACAAGCCAAGCCCTGGGCTGGAGGGGGTGTTCAGTTCAGTAGCACAAAGCTCAGCAACATGCAGGAGGTTACTGTATGTAACAGTGCCATTTAGCCAAACATTTTCCACCAAGATTTATCTTATCAAGTCTAAAAATGACAGGAACCCTGCAACTAATAAAAAATGTGGGTGTAAATATACATGTGTAGGGGCAAACCAAAACCACTCTGCCATGTCTGTCACCTATTTTACTACAAAGACATGCATGGGCTTTATCAAGTGCTCAGGGCAAAACCAAAGGTTGTAAATTTAATAAAGATGTATGCATGCAAATCATAGGTCAGATTTACACAGCACTGTGGTTGTCTTTGGAAATGTGGTGTAGAGTGTGAAGGTTATTGAAGCCAGAACCAATGTGCTGAGCAAACAGCAGCAGCCTGTGAGCAAACCAGCATCTCCAGCAGGGAGGAAGGACCTTCTCTGATGACCTGTGCCTGGGGCTACAGAATCAGAACAAAACTAAGAATTGTAAAAAGGAAGTGTGGAGATCCCAAGAGCTCCACTCATCATGCCACCTAAGAAGGAAGGGGGGGATGAGAATCGTGACAAGCTTTCTCACATCACCAAACCCATGGCTCAGTGTGGTCTGAAGCTGATTTTTGCCCTTTCACCTTCCTGGTTTGGAATCCAGGACTGTTGGTCTCTATTTTGTAGGCATGCAATTTCTTACACTAGAAAGGGCCCAGGTAAATCTGGCAGGCACAGGAAGAGTGAGCCTCTGAATAAAACAGCACAGCAGACAAACCCCTTTGTTCATCACTCTTGGTCTGGCCATGCACCCCACCCTACTGGCAGTGTCCCAGACTGGAAGCTGGACCACCAGCACCTGCTTCTGTACTGTCTTTTACAAGTTAATTTCATGGCATTTTACAATTGTTGTGCCTGTCTTTGAGGTGGGAAGGTCTCAGGCTGTGATAAGGTGTTAGGGCAGGGGTGGGGCCTGGCCTGGAAGCCAGCATCCTCCCTGAGGTCATGATGCTGCATCCAAATCCATGGAAAATGGAACTGCAGGAGGCACAACCATCTTCACTGCGGGCATGCAAAAATCACTAATGGTGTCCTAACCCAACACAAGGAAAGTTTGCTGTGGAAAGGTGCAACCTAATGTGTTCTTAGATTACATGCTGAATGGAAGGAGGAGCCTAGGAAACCTGGGAGCCCAAAGATGGACTGAGCTGACAAAAAAAATCCCATTAAAGGACACACTCCCAGTGTTAGGGCAGACAGGCAGTGCAGTAAGCATACCTAAGCAAGGTAACCTGGTAGATGACACTGATGCCAAAATGATTTCTGACACCAACACCACCCATAACAGAACCCTGGTGACGCCTGAACCAGCAGACTCAGTTCCATTCACTACCACAGAGACACTGTAAGAAGTTAGGAAAATCTGGGGCAGCTCTGATAAGAACATCAAAAACTCTGAAGGGCTTAAATAGTCTGATATTTTGGTTAAGATTAAAAGCTCAATATGGACATCATTGCTTGACTAAGCAAAAAAGCAAAGAAGTGTGAAAGCACACTGCAGATATCTAAGGGAGATATACACCCACAATAAAAAGAAGAGACTTCTTTATCATAAATCAAGAAGGAATATAATTGCAGGCAATTGTACGGCATTAAAAAAAATTAAAAGTTATTAAGAAAGAAAAAATGTCTTTGCAGCAGTGATTTATTAGTCCACAGTTATGTGTTCTATATGTGCTTGCTATATCTAAAAATGATACTAGATGATCAAGCAATGAATTTACAATACAGAAAATTCTTGACCTGAAGGAAAGTTGACTGAATGACTTCACACCAGAATTCTAGGTTTGTCTGCCTTAGACACTACTGGGGGCGGGGCGCAGGGTGGGAAAAGCCTACATTAAGATTCGGTAATCTTAAAACAATCAGTATCATCTGATCCAGAGATGTAAGTAGTTTACAGCAGTTACAGCTGTTGCAACAAACAAGGCAAAGATTTATTATGAAAGCAATTAAACTCCCATTATACACAATGCATTGTGTTCCCTGGCTTGCCAAGAATGACAAAAACACATTGAATGGTGCTAAGGTTGAAACAGACCCTGCAACCCAAACTTGGCTAGAGCAGTACAAAAGCAGGATTGTGCTGCCAGGCTTCGCAAGGTGCTGACACGCAGTCACATAAATAGTACTGGAGGAGTACAGGACATAAAGTTGTGCCTTGGAGCCCCTCTCTACGCAAGGCTGTGAAGACACGCAATCCTTGTTTTGATTCAAAAGACAACTTGCAACCAACACCTGCTGTGATGGATTTTCACAAGTTCCTCAGTACAGCTGGAGGTCTAGCATGTTTCAGTGCACCATACTACTTTTGGTATTTGCCTATGACAGACTTCCAGAGGAAGCAGACTGACTTCCTACTCTTCTCCAACACAGTTGGTACACTTAAATTCAGCTGTACACCTTCGTCTCTTGCAGAAAATGTAGAGCAGAGGCTGCTCAACAGGAACAGGACCTGGGAAGAGCAGGCCATTTCCTCTTCCCTTGTGGCCATGGTAGTAAGTCAGACTAGTGTTGCCACATTGAAGAAACAGGAGGTTCATATCAGCATTGCATTAAAATGTGCTAAATTAAACTTTTTACAGAATCAAGTATGGCACCTCTCTTCTCCCAACAAATCTGCCATTTTAACGAAATTTTAAAAACACCCTCCAGATTTACCAAACCAAAACAAGTTCTTCATATGTTAGGATCATTTCACATGCCACCATTCTTCAGCTGTTGCTGAAGTGAAAGTAAAGGACAGAGCATGGATTTACAGAGATAGCATTATGTCCTCAAGTCAACAGTCTAAAATAGTTCTGCTTTTCAAACAGCTAATGTGATCGACAGGTTAATAACGAGTGCTGTTAAAAAAGTCTGACAGTGTAAACTCACCTGTTCCTGCATACTGATGAGCTGTTTAGGGTTGGCAGGGGAGAATGGTTGGATTTAACCCTCCTCTTTCGTGCAGATACAAAAGAGGATCACAAGTCTACCAGCAGCACTGTTTATGGCAGGCTCAATTTGCTACTGCATCTCCCATTTCTCCTTCTTGTGTCTTCCTAATGGCCAACTCCAAGCAGGCAAATTAGCGATATTTCTATGTCTAGTAACAGAAACTGAATTAAAGTTGTGACTAGTCTGTCTCTTATATAGTGTCAAAACACCAGGTCCAAGCTCCTTATATCTTCTGTTTGTTTGCACAGACATGGGAAACAAAGTCAAGGAACAGGGTGGTCTTTGTCCTCTCCCAGGTTATGCTTATTATGCATATGCATTACATAAAATGTACCCCTCCATTTCATGCACTATGATTTTTGGTGTTGGATCCATCCTAACTTTCTGCTACCTACACATATTTTATGTTAATTAAAAATATTGCTTTATAGATACCATGAGAAAGCTGCCTAACACACTTGGTAAGAAGAATTATGGATTTTAAGACTGGCAAGCTCTAAAAAATGTCTTAAGTAATAAATCTTCATTAAAACTGACTGATCTACCCAGAGTAGTTTTAATTAAAAATACCTTGAATATCTTCCATCTATTTTGTAATCAAAGTTAATTCTGAAGATTCCTAGACTACTAGGAATCACCGATTTGTTTTCTTAAATAAAACAATTACATAAGATTTTGCCAAGTTTGGGAATGGGTTTATTTTCTTACTCGTCCAATAGAACAAATTTGCCACAACCAGTATCATGAACTCTGGCTCACTGGAAGTCTGATTTTCATGTACTCTGTATTTCTGTTTAACAGAGATTGCTTGACTGTAACTGACACTTGAAGAACAGCAAAAAGATTAGCTTTCATATTGAATTTTTTTTATGTATCCAGATACATTATGACCAAAATGTGAATATGAAACAGGAAGCAATATGGGCATGTGTCCTGGTTTCAGCTAGGGTAGAGTTAATTTCTTCTCAGTAGCTATTAGAGTGCTGGTTCAGAAAGAGAATGGTGTTGATAACATACAGATTTAGGTTTTTTGCTAAGTCATGTTTATCCTAAGTCAAGAACTCTCTTTTCTCTCCTAGTTTAATGCTTTGCCAGTGAAGAGGCATGCAAAAGAAACTGGGAGGGAGCTGGGACAGCTGACCCAAACTGACCAAAGGGGTATTCCACACCACAGACCATCAGTTTTTGTTTACTGTTTGTTATCATCATTATTACTGCATTTCACTTTATTTTCAATTGTTATACTGCTCCTACCTCAACACACAAGTTTTGCTTTGATCCTCTTCCCAATTCCACCAGGGTGGCAGGGTGGAGAGAGGAGGGGGGTGAGTGAGTGGCTGTGTGGTGCTTAATTGCCATCTGGGCTTAAACCACAACAGCATGAAAGCTAACAGGGCAGACAATTTACTGTGAATCTTCACACATGCCCTCACTTAGTCAAATACAAGATCATGGCCAGTTGCTATGATACCATGGCTCCCTTCATTCAATTAAAATACTGAAGTCGCTATTCAGTATTACACGCTTCCCAACAACTGGAACATTCCTGTGGCTCTTATTCTCCTATTACATGCTATGATCTCATTGCTAATACCAATGTGTGCTTCTTGGAATTTGCATTTTCCAATTTGCTTCTGCTGTATTTTGCAAGAAATAATCTTCATACTGAATAAGGCTTTTGAGTCTCTGATTATTTTTGCCTAACATAGGTAAGAAACTCTCTTACACTGCACATAATGATCTTTTCCTGTTGGTGTCTTTTGTACCTTGAACTTATCTTGGAATAGTGGAAATTTCCTCTGGGTCACTAATTTCCTCAGTAATTCTTTAAACAGGTAAGTTTTGACTGCAGAAAATGCCATCATTCAAAATCTAAAGCTGTCTGAAATGAACAATGCCTCTAAGTCTTCTTAGAATAAATCATTTGAGACAGGACACGGGATTTGAAAATAACACATTTGTGTTTATATAGTCCTTTGAAGGTGCAAAGTGCTGCATTTCCTCATCCTTGGCCACCACCACAAGTTTGGTGAATTCTCATTCAGTGTATAGCACATGACTGGGGTTAAGATGCAGCATTTTCAGCAGGAATTGGACTATAACAGCACTACTGCTATGTTAAGACAGACCAATGACAACATCCTGCAAAGAAAGCCACACTTTAACTGAGCTGTCAACAAATCAAGGAGAGAGGAAAGCAAATGGCCAGCTCTCCCTCATGCTGTTCAAACAACGAAACTGCCAGGTACACATGCTTGCAGCTGAAAAAACACAGGCATTAAGGTCTATTTTCCTTTCTGATTAAAACAATTGTTTTATCAGTTGAAGTCTGACAGCTTCCAGGAGCTTCTGTGTGTTTATATGGTCCCACTGCTTCTGGTTCTGCTATCTTTCTCTCAAGAAGGTCTATTTCCCTGGCCATAACTCAATTCCTCATTCATGTTCCCAGTTGACTCTTTTCAGTTTTGAAATATAATCTAACCCAGTCCTCAAGTTCACAGTCAGAGGTTTTGCCAAAAGAGGCTGATCTAGTGAAATGGTCTTACTTTTGTCTTGCTTTCTACCTGATCCATACCTGCCCTCCCTCCTTTCCTGGACAGTTTTTCTTATTTCAAGTCCACTTTCTCTTTAAAATCTCTCATTCATTTTCCTCTTTTCCTTCCAAACCATGGCACCATGACTCCCCTGGGTTACAGAAATCCTTCCTTCCCTTCGTCACCTTGTTAAAAATGTTTCCTTATTGCCATTCATCCTCTTTAGTCCAAGTGAAACTGCATTCATGTGACTGTAATGAGCAAGTGACATGTGGACACCCTCCTTCTTTCATTGTGTGCTCAAGAAGTTTGACACTGTTAGTCACAGCCTCTCTGTACTTTTATTTTGCATTTTTTACTTTTGTTTTCAAGAATATTTGCTTGTCTGGGGCTTCACCTACCTCTCCCAGCATGGCATTGGTGTTTCTGCTGGCTTCTCTGTCTCTGTGGACTTTACTCTTCTACTATGTTTGCCTTACCCACAAAAACCTTTATTTCTGAACTAGGACTATACTTAATTGTCCTCCTTTGTCTTTGCTGCTGCCACTGTTTTGTAGCCATTCCTGGATGTTCCCATATCAGTCCTTCCCTCTAGTACTTGTAGCATCCTCTAATGCCAAGCTGGTACGTGATTCCTCTTCTCCTTGAAATCTCTGAATTTTGAATGGCTTTATAAATAAAGACACAAAACAGGGAGACTTCTAATGAAGTTTAAAATTTAGAGAGTCACATAGCAGAACGATTGGGACTGATCTTAGTGTCTGAGACAAGAGTAAACATGGAAGGGGCATCAGACCTGCCAAGAGAAGTACCATGTTAGGACCAATTCTAGGGAACACTGGGGGACAATGCAGTCTGGGACAACTGACTGTGAAAGGCTGGGTCATGTCAGGTTTGGCTGCTCTGGCTGCAGCCCCCAGGCTCCCTGTGACTCATACACTGCGTTTAGCTGGTGCATCTCAGACTTGAAAACCTGCAAGTTTTCCCACCCTGGAGGAAAAGAGATTGGCTGGACAAGACTTGGGAATTAATAAAGATCTAGGGTTTTGGAAGGTGTGATAGGATGCTGAAGGCAGAAAAAGCTCTTGGCTGGTGCAAATGTCGGAATGAATCTTTTAATTAGAAACTTTGGCAGTCCCTGGAGCAGCCACTGCTGCCTGTGAAACTGACCATTCAGATATGCCTTCTGAATCTATGAATACCCTTCCTTTATTGCCAAGCAATCCGACTCCCACTTTTTGCTTTTTTTTGTATCCTTCACTATGTTTTGTTATGCTCTGAGTGCTTGGAGAACCAAAATGTGCCTGCCAACCACACTGCTTTGCTTTTCTACCATGCCACCTTCCTTTCTTTATCAAACTTTGCTGAAGGACCGGTTAGGTCCTGTGAATTACGCACCAGGTTGAGGTTTGTTGGATTCTCAGGAGCCCTTATTAAATGGAAAGCATTCCTACTCTCCATATAAAATTACTCTGAGATACTCCGTGTCTCAAGATGCACTGAGAAGTAATATGTTTTTTTAACATGCTGCCATCTTATGTTGCTGTTTAAAAATTTTAACATCATCCAAAGTAAAAAAAAAAATAAATTATGCATAGATAATCTCTTAAATTCCCTGCTTGTAAAGTTGGAGAAGTAATGTTAAAGATTTTGGGCAAGTCTTATCTAATTAGAACCTGGGACTTAATTACTTCTCTCCTGAAAGATGAGCCTCTGGCGGATAATTTTATGAGGATAGTATGCCTGGAGCAAAACACAGAAAATAGTTTTCTGTCAGAACTTAAGAAAACAGAAGTTTCATCATACAGAGTGTTATGTGTTTTGCACATGGATTGTACTTATAAAAAGTTTTTGCTCTCTAGCATAAACAGGCAATTAAAACTGAAATCAGAGAAAGTAGCAGAAGAACTGATAAAAGGTCCACAATTAAGTTCTTCTTTCTTCATCATGAAATCTATTTCATGTTTGACCACTTTATGAACCAAGACATGCCACACCACCCTATTCTTACCTTTTATATTCCCAGCAATTTACTGGGATTCCTTCTGTCGACTATCTAATAGCAGGGAAGGTATAGATGCACCATTATCACTCCTGTTGTCACATGAGATATATTACATGGAGTTTCAGGCAGAATATTTTGTCCTGGATACAGAAATGAATTATCTATCCATTCTGTGGAATAAGTGACAAGTTAAACCAGAAGTACAGCAGCAGACTCATGCAGCTTCCAGACTGGCTTCGGCTTGGAATTAATCATTCCTTATGATCTTTATGAATCTGTATTCCCACTGGTGAGTCTTTTTGTGATCATGTTAACTCCTAAGGGCATTTATTTATTGACTTATTTAAAAAAAACCTTTAAGCCTGCTGCTGCACTACTTGTGCAGACAAGTGCAGTAAAATACAAGGGAGCCAGTCACTTCATTCAGAGTGATAGTAGTGAGTGCAACTATCAGGATCAAATTCTTATTTTTCTCATTTTCATTTTCTGATTGGTCTTCCAATTTTGCTTGTTTTCTTCTGAACTTAACAGACAAGTATTAAACAGTTTAAGCCTAGAATCTGAGACAACTTTGGCTGGTCAATATTCTTTTCAGGGGAAAGTAATTGAATTTTATTGTGGTGTCTTACCCTTGTTTATGACTAATGCTCTTTTTGATCATAGGAGTGGTGACCTACATGCACAGTGTTTAGCAGAAAGCTATTCCCTGTAAAATTCCAAATATGGATCCAAACTCAAAGTTCCTCTCTCCTCCATTCCATTAATTTCTTTATGGCTTCCTCATCCAAAAAAATTCATTTTAAAACAAGCAAAATTACTTAGGATTTAACACACTGATACATATTTTGATGCATAAGCTTATCTTGGGACAAATGCTCTTATGTTCTCCTCTTTAATACCACATGTCCACGTGTATATGTGTATGTAAAAGGATGTATATGTAACCTCACATCTTTATATAAATGCATGTTTATATAAAGACATATTCATATGTTCCTAGTTTTTTAGCCCTGGTTTCCAATAATGATTTCAGTCGAAATTCCTAAGTACGGATTTCATTTAGGATTAACAAAACAATTAGTAAGGCAATAGGAATTTATTGTTATAAATGTACAGCAACTATGTGCCTGTTACAATAAACTTAAAGCAATGTTTGTAATTAGCAAATGGAATCCAACATTTTCTAGCTGTCTCATTAAAATGAAATTAGATGCAGAGTTGGGAATTTTAATTCCAAACATTCACCTTTATTGTTGAAACATGATCCTGAATGAGTTCCTAGACTATTTCACTAAACGTCCATGCAAATTAAGTTGTAAAACATGGGATCCAATCTTGTTAACACTCCTTTCCAGAATTATGACATTGAAAGAACTTCAGAAGAAAAGAGGGGATTATATAAATTTTTCTTCTTCTGCTTCATGGATTTCTACACTGTTTGTGTGAATGATTATGTCCTTAGAGTAAGAAATACTGTAACAAAACCAACCAACCAATCAACCAACCAACAAAAACCAAACAAAAAATCCAACAAACAAACAAACAAGCAAATAAAATGCCATGCTAGAATACCTCAGTGCCTTCTACAATACAATTTAATATTTTTAAGGTAACTCAATCAAGAAAAAGCATTAAAAATATTGAGAAATAATGGCTTTGAGTGATATAGTAGGGAGGAATTTCAAACATATTTACAATCAAATGAGGTTCATGCCTAATAGCTGTCTAGGTCTTCCTCCAGACAATTTTTGCTCTAGATCTGTGAAGCTTAAAGAAAAAGGCAATTTTTAAGGAGATTCAAGGGAAAAAATTCTCTACTGATACCCAGACTAAGCCAACAAACTGCACAGCTACAACTGGGGGCTTTGAACGTGAAGTGCGGAGTGTAGAGACTCACAGCTGTGCACACCTACCTCTGCAGCCAGCACAGAGGAGGAGGAACTTTTTCCAGAAAGCTTTGGACACTTTTGACTCCTAGGCAACTTGAGGTCAGCAGTGAGATGTGGGACACACTCAACACACTAACAAACTCCTGGAGCCAGGTCCAGCCTGGAGTTCCCACTCCAGGGAGTGCTGTAACTTTGGGAGGGAAGAGCAGATCTAGCACAGGCAGCAGGCAGCAGCATGATGGACCTTTCCTGTGCCCTCAGGACCACCATCACTGTTCCCCCTTCAACCTTCTGAGTGTCTCAGATCCACAGAGCGGAGAGGCAGACACAGAGGTGCCACGACACAGAGGATGAGGGAAGAGGAGGAGGAAGAAGGAGGAGGGAGACAGCCTTGGCAAGCAAAAGCTCCTAAATTCTGTAATTAGATGGTCAGACTTTATTTCAGAGATTTTTCTCCCCTGTCCCTTGTCCCTTATCTTATACTGGCACAGTTAAATAGTCACACGTATCCATATAGTTTTCAACCTTATACTGTTACAGACCATCCTTGTATCTTTGGGGTCTAATTTCCCAGAATCAGTCTGAGTTCTAATCCCATCGAGCCCTTTCATCCTACATAGCATGTTTACTTTCTGTACCTTGTTTCACAAGGGCAAACATGATACAAGTGATACAAGTCTAATTTATATCTTCTCTAGAAAAATAATCCCCTTTTGTTTCTCTAAATGGTACTGAAATGTGAAGTTAACAGGAAAACACAAGTATACAAAGATAGTGAAGGATATTTCTGCTAAGTTCTGTGGTGCCTCACGTAGAGTGCTGATCGAAGTAAAAGCTTGATCTGCATCAAATGTAGTGAACTTCACTGACTTCCCTGAAGATTTATAAATGAGAGGTCAAAGAGTCAGGCTGCAAGGCTGTTTGGCTGCATGAGTAACTGAGAAATTCACCCAGTCATTCTGGCACGATGCACAGAAGATGGAGCTGATCAATAAGTTCCAAATCACTTGCTTTGTTTTCTCTGGAAAATTATCAGAGTCTGGTGTACAAATAAACCACTACCACACAGATCCAAATTCCAAATGTAAGAAAATGCAAGGGAATTAAGAGATTTGCACATCTTGTGCACCATGTTCCAAGAAAGGCCCCAGAAGTAGCCCTTTGCTGGAGAAGGTTAGGAAGGGAAGGAAAAAAAGGGTCCTTAATTTCATCTCATAAAAAATACCATATGTTTTTCCATGCTTCATTAATGCTCCCTGCTTTACCGACCAGAAACACACAGTGAGTCCAACCTTCAGGGGTCAGCAGTGCTCAGGATATCTATGAACTGCACTCTAGGCAATTGTGGGGACTGTGGAGTAAGGGCTGACTCTGCTCAGTATTAATCCTCTAGTTTTTGGATGGATGGCTCGGAATCTGAAGAGCAGCTAAGTGCAAATCACTCCCCACCTCACACATACCATCAATCACCTGTACAGGGCTCTTCTCTGAAATAAAGCAGCATTTCAGAGGGTGCACTTAGAGATTATTCTTGTAAATAGATTTGAGAGATTGCAAATTCTCTGTTTACTCACAGTTTTGAAATGAGATAAATACAGTAGCCTTTTCTGAGCTTTCTAGTGCAGAGAGTCCCATGTCTTATTAGTGATAACATTCATTTTTGGAAAGTCTAATACTATCAGACTAGCTGTATATTCTCTGGAATAAAACATGCTAAATGCAGCAGAGTTTCTGTGGCTGTGCTGAAATACAAACAGTATGAAGGAAGGCTGCTGCCTCACTCTCATTTTCATGCCCAGTGGTTTTTCATAGACTGTTCTGCCAGAATTTGAGTTTTAGTAGATTATCTTCAAATTAGAGCTCAGGATGTACTTACAATTTAATGCCTTACTCCACTAGAAGCCTAACAATTCAAATGCAAGGGAGCAAAATCTTTATAGCTTTGCTCTGTCTTGACAATGTGCTGTTTATGGACTCTTTTTAGCATACACAGGCATACAAGCATGCAAAGCCAAGAGGTGGAAGTGAAATGACTCAAACATGAATCTTTCCTGTTACAACATTATTGCTATTCCAGGCTTTCTTATTCTTATTAAAGGACAGTGGATTGAATAAAAAGGGAATAAGAAGTGTGATGGATAGGAAAATATAATGATGACAGTAGAATAAATTATTGCTTACCATTTCCTGAGTGTTTGCAAAATCTGCCTCTTTCGAGCTACACTGCACCAAAAGCATCATAATATTAATCAGAGCAATACAAAGGAATACGTATTTGTATCAAAGTCTGTTTAAGAGTACTGAGCATTCCTGCTCCCTTAAACAAAACGAAAATAAAAACAAAGAGGAGGTTTTCATGTCACTGAAACAGTACATGATACACTACTAATGCTTCTGCATATACAGAGGTATGTTGATATCTGATTAAAAATACAGTCTGAGCCTTAGCACACTGTCTTGCATGCAGACTTTTATTGCATGCAGAATAAACTACTCTTCAGCTGAGAATCACAGTCATAACCCCTCAAGGTATTGTTATTTGACCTCGAATGAACATGAAAAAGGGGTTCACAGAGCAGCCATTTCTTTGCTACTTCTGCAGCATCTCTCAAGGCAGCGGCACTGCAGCTTTAGTGTCGAATGTGTTAGTGCTTCTGAAAAATGTTATTAGAGTAAATCTTGAACTGAATTTTACTTTATTTTATATTTAATGACATGATGTCAGAAATACTTTGATCTGCAGTAAAGCAGTTGCTGGAATAAAATTACTTTCAGTCATTTAGTATTTTGATCCCACAGTTAGCTGCACCATTCAATCTTCAAGAACTGATGCTCTTTTACACTGCAAGCTGTCTCTTACCCCTATTATCCCTAGGAGACTTACCACAAGAGAGTAACATATCTTGAATCCAGGTTTAGCCACAAAGTAGTCATCGGATTTGAAGGTTATCTTTATGTGATTTGTTCTTGATGTTATTCTTGGAGGTACTTCCTTGTGTCCACACCACCGTCCTCGAATAACTGTGCTGGTCTCTGATACATCTTCCACTTCCACAAAGTCATACCTGAAAATGAGTATGAAGAATCAGTTTTTGCTGACTCTGGTTACAGAGGGTGCCTGCAAATTGACAGGAGCACAGCTGGAGACACAAAGACAACTGTCCCCTGTTCTCCACTCCAAATCATCAGACTAAATATTACAATTGGTGGACAAGTTTGTGTGCCACAAAATACACTAAGCTGCAGGCTACTGCCTGAGTGCTCAAATGACTGATTTCTGTGCTCCTGGAACATGACAGTATTTGCTTCCATGTTAAAGCAGCAATAAAAGGCACTTGCATGCGCTTAGTATACAGTAAGTATACACATTGCGTTTCATGTCGTGGGTAAATAATTTAGAGACCTGATAAAATATTATTTAAGGCAAGCTGCCCAACCCGAGCAGCTGCAAGCATTTGTGAACTTTCTGGTGGTCACCCAACTCCCTGCAGCAGCAGCAGCCACAGGCACCTGCCTGCTTTGTCAGTCAGAGGGGTAGAGAGGGGCAGCCACTGTGCCAGGAGCAAAGGAAGATGCTGGAGGGAAACAGGGCAGTGCAGGCCACTGAGAGGTGCTTTTCAGGGCTTTCCTTGTAGGTGGCACATTGCTCCTGTAGCTGGTTTGGAAAGATTTATGCCTAGCTTTCAAGCAGGAAAGCATGCTGCTGCTCTGTGTGCTGCAGTGTTCTGTGAAAAGTCACATCTTGGCCAGGCATCTGTGCCACAGCAGAAGTTCCCTGAGCCCAAAGAGGGCTCTGCCAGGAGCAGAAGGCACTAAACCCTAGGGATGAACGGACACAATGCTCCAGCCTGTGCATTCACCGGCTCGGATATAAATGACCATATAAATAAATAAAAAAATGAGTACAGTTATTGAGCTGGAGAATAATGGGGACAGAGAATAAAGTTCTGCTTTTACTGAATCTACGACAAAACATCTCTCAATATCTTTGAGCCAGAATTAGGCCCCACACATTGCTGCCAGCAAGGCAGAGGTGATGACAAGAGGGGAAGCTTGAGTGCCATCCTCACAGTACAGTTAAGCCTTAAAACTCTGGAGGTCTTTACCAGGAATGCTTTCTATTATCAAAGCATCTGCTCCCTCCAAAGAGGGAGGTCAGAACTCTTAAGTGATTCTTGCTAGCTCCCTACCCCCAGGTTTGTGGGCCAAGCACCCTCCTCCTTGCCTAGTTTACAGAATAGCTCTGTAAATAACAGACATGCTTTTCTTTTTCTGCTGAGAGCCCATGAGAAGAAAACCACAAGTACTATGTGGTTTGAGAATATCAGCTCTGCTGCTTTTGTATTCAACAACCCCAAATTGCACAGAACAGAAAATAACAGATCCACCATGACCATTTAAATCTGCCCAAACTCTGCTGAAATATTCCTTTTTTGTAACACACCAGAATTTAGTTCCAGGCAGAAGTAAACTTGTCTCAATCTCTCTCCACCATCCCCAGCTCCCACTCCCAGGTGGTGATGGATTTGGTACCCAGCAGAGCTCCCAAAGCTCCATCCCCACCCTTTGGGCAGCACAGAACTGTGAATGCTGATTGCAACACAAGGGGTTGTGGTGGTCAGCAGGAGATAACCTTGTAAGCTTGGGTGAAAGTTGTCCTGACTGGTCTCCCCACTTTGGAAGCCAGAAGCCAGACTAAGTAGGAAAACCAGGGAAAACCCATGGACTTTCAAGGATTCTATCTGCTTTCAACAGCAGAGGCTTTGCTGCAATGATCATGGAAGTGGGTATGTTCTCAGTTGCTTCTGTGCATCCAAGGAGCCTCAGAGGCTTTTCAGAATCATGTCTTATCAAGTGCCTGTGGAAATGGTAACAGCACTTTCTGAACGTTCTGTAAGACCTTGAATATTTCCTCTCCTTCTTCAGAAGCTCAGCAGAAATATAGCCCTACTAAAATATACCTTTTTATTCCTCAGCTTGAATGAATTTCCATCAGTTCAGTCTTAATAGTATGCAAATTACAATAATTAGCATTAATGAAAAATTGAAAGAAAACACTAGGAAGTTTCTGGAGAAAAAAAAGCTTAAGGTCAAAAGCAAATACAAAAGCAAGGTAAGATGCAGAGGTCCTGAATTACTTGTTCAGTATGCCCAGCATTCAAGCATATGCCCAGTTCTCAGCATTCATTTCAATTAAAACAGTCGTGGCTGTCTCTCTAAAGCAGCACTGCAGGGACTGTCAGGCACTGAAGCTGGAGAAAGTATCTAGTTTTGAAAAATATATTGAGCATTAGCAAAAAATCCAGCTGCACACAGTACTTAACAGACTTAAAGCCATCACAAGCAGTCTGACCAAAAAATTTCCTCACTCTGGAAGTAATACTACCCAAATAAAGGTCTTCCAGAAACTCTAGGGAAAGTTTTACTTCAGAAAAGGATGTGATATTTCTCCAGCTTCTACAGACACTATGGATGATGGAAGGACTTTGTCTTTCACTGCATTCTAAATTAGCTGCTCTGGAAAAAGCAAGCAGACTGTCTTCCAAGATGTTCTCCAAGTACACAATGCCAGTAACAGCTTGACTTTCCCCCACTGTGCCACCACCTTTAATGGCTTTTGACAGAGAATACTTCATCTTTTTTTCCACAGTAAATTAGCCCTCTGTTTCAGAGTTGCAATGCTTTCAGGTCAGCCACAGTTTATCCACTATGTAAATATTAACAGGCCGCTTCTGTGTGCATTAGGCTCTGAATCTGGGAAAGCGCTGGGGTACTGGGAGGTTACTGTTGTTACTGACTCTGCTGCTGGTCTTGGACCAACATCACCAGAGCAGACCTGCCAAGGAGCAGGGAAGGAGAGCCAAATTTTGGCTGCATTCTTTTATTACTACATGGAAAACAAACCTGCAGGAATGGTTCCCTCTATCAGTAATGCAGAAAATTTAACAAAAAAAAAAAAAAAGAGAAAGAAATCCACCCTGTAAAATGCCTGCAGAGATGCCAAACCCTACAAACACAAATTAATTGACAAAGATAAGATAAGAAGAGGCTGGGTGTGCAGAAACACTAACAACCAAGTTCTCTGCATAGTTAAGGTGCAAGTAACAACATGATCAGGCAGAGTTGGAGGCTGAGATTTGAGCATTTTAAGTAAGTAGCATCACAGCAATCTGCCTTTCAGAGGGCATGGGAACCCTGAGCCTGTCTTCTCCCACAGAAAAGAGAGCTGAATAAAAGAAATACAAACACATGGATTTATGCTGTTTTAGTGAATGCTGGCAAGATTCACCTCTGTACTCTACTCATGCAAAACAGTTTATCCACCTAGGATAATCAGCCAGATCATGTGAGCTTAAGGTCACTTTTGCTTAAAAGGGGAACCAAAGCAACTGGGATATAGTAGGGTAGGCTTTGATAGATTTATAGACACATCAGCATGCATCAGCACGCTGATGTCTGTGGACCTTTATTTAAAAGTTTTAAAAGGAACTGTACCAATGAAGAGTAAAACTAAAGATAAGCAAGTAATTTGAACATAATTATATTTTTCAAAGCATTTTTTTCTGTCCCTCACACCCCAAAATAAACACTTACGTACTCACTCAAACCTTCTAAAGCCCTCCACCTACTGAAAAAGATGTTTCTTGCCTGGCTGAAACGTGACAGAGGTGACAGAGGACAAAATCCTATTAAAGTAGGATTGTTGGATAAAGTAGGATATGCTATGGTAGCTGGATTTGAGCACTCAAGTACCTTGTGCTTAAAATGTTATAGAAGGACTAAAACCTGACAAAACTGCTTCAGATTCAGGACAGCTCAGTTTATTTATGAACTCAAAAGATCAGTTTCAGCTGGTAGAGCCCCTTAAAGGTCTGTCCTTGCAAGGACATCTCAGACCTGGCCAGAGATGCCCTGATTTAGCTTTGCAGTCTCATGCCAGTGAGCTCGAAGGGGGACTTAAGGAGCCCTATGCAAACACTTGCCACTCACCTGCAGATCTCATTCTCGGGTTCCTCCAGCCCGAACTGATTGTCAAAAGCCAGCTGGATCCTGGTGCTCTCTGGGGAGTGGAGGCGCCACGTCAGCAGGAGGTTCCTGGGGTAGCTGCTGGGGAAGCGAGGACTGTGGATGCAGCCGTTCCCTGCCACGCTGATGGTGTCTTCCTTTCGGTACAAGTCTGTGAGGTGATTGCTCTCTGTTAGTAGTCACAACTTGTAGAAATTAGTATGTTGTTCCAGTTACAGGAAGGCAAAAAACACAACAGTTTATAACACAGCACAATTATTTCCATTTCAAGTCTATAAAAAGTTGGGTCTAGGAGCAGTTATTATTAAATAGGAAGTACAGTGTATTTTCTCTTAATTCAATCCCCTATTAAACAGTAAGAACAACAGAGCTCGAGTATATAGACTCTTTATTTTACAAGAAACGTATAATTATTTTTACATTTATACTGATTATATAATGTCATTCTCACCACTTTGGTTTTAAAACAGAAGTAAACTTTAATAAAAGCTACACGCTTGAGAACAATGAAGTAATACAGACTGAAATAAAAGAGGTAAACAGTCCTGCTTCCCAAATTTTGTGCTCTGGGGAACAATGCCCCCTAAACAAAACCACCTATGAAGGGCTGCAGGAAAGTGAGTATGGGTGAATTTAAATTTAAATTTCTTTACTGTTCATGTTTTGATTTTATTCATATGGTGTGAACCATTTTCTGCCTATGGTCCATTTACTGAAACAGCTACTCCATGCTTACACTGATGTAACTGAGGCCAGATCCTGTCCCATCAACCATCTTACTCAGTAACTTCAAGATAAATAGTCAAGTCTTTACTTAATTAAAATTCCACAACTTTTGCCTGAGCAAACATTCAATTGTTGCTAAAGTTTACTTATACTGAGGTAAAACCTCTGCTGCTGTAAATCCCCGGCTCCAAGGATTACAGGAACTGTGTCAAGATCCAGCTCTCTAAAAGTCAAAATGTCTTCTCAGTTGCCCCATGCACTTGCACTGCCCAGCTGTTTCTGGTACTGGAATTTGGGTCAGTTTGCATCAAAGAACTGCAAACAACCATTCTTCCATCCATTCACAATTCCAGTGTGTGGACACTTTGAGGATCAGAAGGCTCCAAGGCAACATGCAGATCACGGTAGGTTTCAGTTCCCAGTTAAGACATGCACCTCTGAGCCTCCACAGTGTGGGACAGTTACCTGTGTTCCTTCCCCACACGATGTCTGGGGATCTACAGGAATTTGTACGCTTGCTTTCATGTAAACACCCAAACTCTGGTGTCTTTATCTTAAACAGAACATCACTGCACTCTGCTGAATGCCACGTCAACCTCCAGTTCCACTGCAAGCAATAGAAAGAGAAAACTGGCGCCTTCTCCTGAATCTGGCTACTGAAAAAGAACAAATCGGGGGAAAACAACTCCACCAAGCCATTCTGTGAACGCTGGAAATACAAAAGCAAAGTAACCAGCCGCAGACATCTGTCTCACACGCTAATCTGTCTTCACTTTTAAAGTAAAATCTAAAGTGTGACTGAATTTTTCTAAGCTCTTTATATGGAATACATTTACTTGTTTTATAAATGCTCATTGAAAACAGGAATCCAGAGAAATGGTACAAATTTCATGATTAGTACATCTATTTTTCAGGTAGCTTTTCACTGGTTCCTGGCTGCAAATACCTTCCTGCATGCAGATGTAAGCAAAGCATGGTTTTCGAACAACAATTCATTGTTCTCTTCTAACAGCACGGTAATTCTAGCTTCCAAACAAACTGAAACTCAGAAGAAAAAAGTCTGTGTTTCTTATAAAACTATCTCTACAGACCTAATTGTGACATCTTTCTACGATGCTTTCAGACTCTGAGCCACCCTTTCTAAGCAAACATAGCCCTAGCTCACAAAGTGCAGAACTAGCCAGTTTTGTTTTGTTCTACTTTGACCAAACAATTTGTATTGGAAAAGTGCCAGTTTGGTGAAAATAAAGACCACCCACCTAATAGTTTTGTTGCAATTTTAATCAGGGACATCTATGCTGAAGTCTGTTTTGTATTTGCTTTTAGTCTAAAAAAAGGGAAAAAAGACATCTGTGGGGGTTTTTTCCTCCCCAGATTTGGAATGAAACAAAATGTCCAGCCAACACTACTGAGTTCTTACTGAAATCCTGAGGACCTTTGGACTCTGAAAACACCCAGTACACCAAGAGGACAAGATATTTCACAGGACTTTATCCAAAACATCCAAGAAAAGGGATAAAAATAAAACAGATTTGTTGATAACAAATTCTAGTGGAAAACAACCATTCCCTAAGTCAGAACAAAAGTTACTGCAGTAAAACATGGCAAAACTATCCTGTACCTGAGAGTCCTTTACTTTTCTTTCTTGGACAGCAAACTATTGCCATTTTCTCTCTGCCACCATGCATTTCACTGTGTGGTTCAATCTGGTTCATGACTCTGAGGGAAAGGTTCCCTGTTCCCAGGCACTCCTACCACAGGCTTTGCCCTTGAGTCGTCAGCTCCTGAAAGTGGAGTTGTGGGGACAGTATCTCTGAGATGTGCTCATACACATGCTCCCAAACAAAACATCTGCGCACACAGCACACCAACTGAGAATGAACACTACCTGCTCTCTTGCATATCAAAAAGAGGGTCTGTCACAGCTTTTCATTTAAGTTTAACTCTGAATCCCACAGACTACAGTGCTCTGCCTGGAAGGCAGTCACGCCTGACCAAGACTAGAGCTGAAATGCCATGGCTGGCATAGCTCTGCAGTATCCAAGTTGTACAGGTACATGGAGCAATAGAGCTGCATGTGTTATGAAGCTTAAAAATCAAAGCGCAGTGACTTATTATTTCAGTCATGGTAAACTATAAAGTCATTGGAGAGGAAGGGCTGGAGACAAGCATGGGGAGAAAATTCTTACTATAGTAAAATAAGGGATATTCAAATGATCCACTCTGAGGAAAAGCCCTTTCCACAAAGGAAGAAAGTATGTTTGATGAGACTGGCCATAAAGACCATTTCTACAGCCAACACAGGATGCAATCTAAAGCTATTTGAAGCCCTCATCCGATGCTGGAGCAGACTCTTCAGGAGCTCTGAACAGCCTGATTCCCTCTCACCCCTCTCACCATGCACTGAATTACAACCTGAAGTGGTGCAGCCAGCACTGTAATCAAACACACTGAATTTTCTTAAGGGGATTTTCATTGGGATTTCCCAGTGTTAACAGGCTTAGACAGAACACTGATAACCCAGACTTGCTCCCAGAAGGCTGGCTCCTCATGAATCATCAAGCATCTGGCAAACAGCTTGAGGAGATGTGAGCAACTCTCTTACCTTTTGTACCAACAGCTATGAGACTAAAATAAGACCTTTCTAAGCAGAAGAGACACTGGGGGAACTCATGGAAATCACACATTCACCAAGGTGAAAGTCAGGGTAAAAAACACTTAATGAAAGATATAGGCAAAGGAAAGGACAGCATATCTTTCAAGGCACTGAGCTGTCCCATGTTGCAGCGCTACTCAGTGCCCTGGATGTCGCATTCTAGCTGTATTCCATGGTGCTTTATGGGAGTAAATAAAACACAGCAGTGCATAATGCACTGCCTGTCACATTCACTAAATGGCATATAAAATCATTTCACAATGAATAAAAGCAGGTGCTAAGTCATAAGGCAAAAAGGCCGTTTAGGCCATACACAGAAGGAGGATATTCTGGATGGCAGGAATCACAAACGCATCCTTGCACTGGGGGAGAAAAACTATCTCATAAGGAAGATGAGTGGGAAGGAATCTGGAAGACATCCTTTTTGGTGAGGCAATTCCCTGTAGAGAGTCTGAGCTGATTGCAAAGCAGCTTGCTCTATATTTTATTTATCTGAACTAATCTCTCCTTTTTTTTTTCCTCTTAATTCTTTCGCAACCACTAATTTTAAACATAATGGCATACATGATAGTTCAGCTGTCCGAATTAGAGGAGTTTCCATCTAAATGCTTAAGGCAGTTGCATTTTCCAAAGTGCTTGCCTTCCTCCCCTGCAAGGAGCACAGCTGGGTGTCAGGGTGGGAATGGGGAGGTGCAGTTCAATACTTAGGAAAATATGCTTGTCTCAAGACAGTTCCCACCATGTGTGCCCAGTATATCCCATGTTTCCCTTTCCCAACTAGGCCATGCTGCAGGAGCAGCAAGAATCAGAAAGACAAATTTCACCCTGTGTTTTCTCTGTGTGCCTGTACTTCTTGTGAGCTTTAGCAATGTGTCAACACTTTCCTCTTACAGCTACTTCTCCTAGCCATGACATCCCTATTACTACAGACAAAATAGTAATAATAATTTTTAAAAACTCAATCAACCTAAAAGGCAATTTCTACCTGCTAATAGCTAATCTGACATCTGTTCTATGATATATCAAGCAGGGAGAGTTTGTAAGTGTCAATACCTTTAGAAAAAAGAAGAACTAAGAAAATTACCTTGTCTAAAGACCTAACCAACAACATTGAATACTTAGTTCCACCTTTCTAAGGTTTCTGGAATTCCAGCTTCACTCTCTAAGGTGTTGTCTTCTGTGTAAGTTTGCATCTGTCTATCTTCCTCTTGGGGAAGTTGGCCAACCAACTTTGACACAGTGGCTGAAAAAATACCATACTCTGAATGTATTATGACAAGAAATATACCCTCTGAAATGCCATGGAGGGTAACCAGATGAGCTCATCCTCTGGTACAGCTGAGGAGAGAGTTTCTGAGAACCATGGTGAAGTTCATTCTATTACTTGTGAAAGTATTTGTTATTTCAGGAAAGGACCTTGGGGTTTTGCATGTGGGAGTTTTCCAGATATAATTCTCTTCCCCTATTGCTGTTGTCTTAAGAAAAAAAAAAAAAATACAGTAGTCAGTGGTTTGCCACCAGTTTTTACACAAATGAGATAACCTTCAGGGAGAATAATAGCTCTTCAGGTCTTCCAGTTGAAAATTAGCCTGATCTAAATAGCTGAATCCACAGAGAAGCAAAGAACAGTAAAACACTTTTGAATCCAGACCATAAATCAGTTAATCTTGGGGACAGGCATGCCAAGCAAGTTGTATTTATGTGGCTGTTCAGGCAGTCGCTGGCTTTTTTTATTCCCCCCCCAGCCCCCTCACTAAGCAGAAACTTTGTTATCCATAAAGTTCTGTGTAAATCAGAGGAAAAGATGAAGGAGTTCATTGTCAAAATAGTGTACTCTGTATCTGGTCACAGCCTGTTGGGAAGATGTAAAACTGGAAGGTCATTTTCCTTCTTAAAAATGGAGACTTTTTGTATTTGTTTTTTAATTTTTTTTGCGGTTTGTTTGCTTAACAATAAAATAAATCCCAGACAGTGAACACAACATCACACTTTACTCTCTAATGCACAATATGATACTATATGGTAGTACCAGTCCTAGACGTCTCTGACCTTTTAATGGCAGAAGCCTAACTCAGCTAAGTCAGCTCTGCTCCCATCACAATTCACCAGCAGTTCTCCAAGAAGGCAAACCAAAGGAAGGAAAGGATTGGGATGATCAGTGATAAAACAGGTATAGCACAATCCCAGCCAGGCTAAAAGTTGCAAATTGTCTCTTACAGAGACACTAAACTGAGAAAGAGCAATCCGGTATAAGGATGTATTTGTAGGAGTATATTAAGGCAGTGGATCCAACCAAAACATCACTTCAAGTTGCTTTCAGGTTTATACAATTTCAATAACCCCATTAATTTCAAGGATGCAACAAACTTGTAGTTAAGTTCATATTTAAGGAGTTTGCTGGATGAAGACCCAAAAAATGAGAACAGCATTTAACACCACCTAACATGTTACTTACCACCCAGCAAATGAGCAATCAAAAAGGGAACCTAAATCCCACAGGAGCTGATGAAAGACTATCAACCTGGCTGGTTTGCCAATGGACTTCAAAGAAGATGCTCCAGGTACCTGCTCCTTGTCTTACTAACAGGCCTTTTCTTTTGATCAGGAGCATGAAAGATACTCCAAGCAATGTAACAGCTCAAATCTAAAACATGACCTATTCTGTCACGGAGGCAATATCAAAAGGCGCTCTGTGCATGTTCAGCTAAATTCAGACCTCACATGCAATCAGCTCACTCCAAGTCCCTGAGCTGTGTGCACATCTTTGCTAGAAGAATATATCCATAGAGGATTTACAAAAGAAACAAAAATTGAGCTTTAGTTGACAGAAATAAAATTAGCCAGTGCACAACACCAGTACAGAAGGTATCAAAGAATGAAATCACTCCAGACATCTAAAATTCAATTCAGAGCCATCATCCATTTGGTAACAGAAGGGTTAGTAGTCTGCCTGTGGTTCTGTGCAGAGCAACCCCACTACTCTTGGTGGTACACAGGCAATCTGTGGTTGAACATGACCTCAGCAAAGACCACTTATGAGACTATTAAATGAGCAATTGATAAGGAAGTCCAGGCACATAATTCAAAGAGACAGCCTGTCTCTATGCTTCTCACTATAATAAGCATAATTTTATTTGCATTTAATAATACTATTTTCCCTACGGCGAAATGGTCACCATCATAACTGCATTTTGCATACAGAACTAAAAAAACAGTCCTGAAATGAAGAACAGGCAGGACTGCATTATGGTGGGGTGAAGGCTCTCCTTTTGTCTGCTTTGGTGAGGATTTTGCTTAAACTTTCACAGATGAATGCTGAGAAAACAATTCCTTAATTATGTTTACAAAGATACCAAACTCAGAGGCATTTGCTTTTAGCAGTGACTTGTATTACTTGTTTTTATTTTACTTCTTGATAGAGATTTTCTTCTACACAAAAGAGCATCCTGAATGTCTTACAGTACTTTAGAAAAGTAACATATGTTAGGCCAACATATAAAACACTTTGTTATCAGCTAGTTCTTTCATGATGGGTGGGTAGTGTTGCAATGCACCTCTCTCGGACTCTTAAACCAACAGCAAACTGAATGCTGCTGTGTATTTTTTTTCATGGGATTTCACAATTAAATATGAAAGAGGAAAATGTTTATATCAAGAATGTGTAGCTCTAATGATGTGCAGTAAGACTAATGCACATATCCCTATGATCATGAGTATAAAACCACATAAAACCTTGAGAAACTGTGAGAAAAGAAATACAGAGCGAAATGGTTCTCCTGGTGCTGCAAAGAGCTTAAAGGAAACATGATAACTGAAGCAGATGTTTGCAGTGAGTGCCAACATCTTTGTAAGAAGGCTGGTACATAAAACTTGTGTAGTGCCTCGGACAAGATGGTGACAATTAGAGACACAATTGCTATTAAGCACAAATATCAACACTGGACATCAGCTCAATGTTTTCCAAAGAAATAGCACACACTCCAAATTTTCCTGTTTAGGCAGTGCCTTCAAGAAAGTAGGCCTTTATGGGAAGCTTCCTTCAAATTCTCCTGGTGCAATGAAAATATATTCCTGTTCTGTTTTCCCTTCATTATTTTTCAGGTTTTTACAACCAAAAAAGGACTTTTTGCCTCATAAGTCTGGCATAGCTCATCTTTAAAGAGAATTTGTTTTAAAATACTGCTTTAGAAATTGTTTCACTCAAGCACTTCTAAGTCTGAACAAGACATGGAATTTTTCTCACAGAAAGAAAAATGTTGACAGAAGGAAAAAGATCCAATCAAAAGAGGAAAGTCTTCTCAAGTTGATCACATTGTAGCAGATAGATAAGCAATTACACAGTGGAGGTCGCACATTGGAACATTAGGCAGTAAAAGGAGATCTGTTCCATAGAGACAAATCAAGGCAATTTTCTCTTGTGATATGATGTTTCCTTACCCTCTATGTCAGCACTGAAGATACAAAATCTCTGAAAGGGAGTGAAAGGTCTCTTCTTATAATGGAAAGTCTGGCAATGGTATTCCAACAGAGATCCTTTCCTTCGACTGCATTTGCCATGGACTGCATTTGCCATGGGCATGATTTTGTCTTAGAGTCCATATATCAATCAACTGTGCAAAGATAAAAGCTTGTGGGGATATTTCAGTCCCTTTAAGGTAGGTGTACTAAATACCTAATACCGTAAAGTTACCTAAATCTTTTTTTAAAAAAGGCAGATCTCGTTGCTTTTAAATATGATTGTTGGTAGTCTGTTCCTTTTTATACACTAACCTAACAGTTAAAAAATGAACTCTCTTCTCAAAATCAGGACACAGCTTAATCTTCTCCGAGGAAACAGAAGTGTGTGTTGTGATTCTTCTATTTGCTCAAAAGAATTCAGACCATTTCTGTCTCCTCTCAAGGGATGGATGGGTTCTGGATGCTGCTTCAAAGATGGCTTGTCCATTTTTGTAGGAATGGATGGAGGTAAAATGCAGGAGAAATTCTTGACACAAGGACCAGGACTCGAGATTTAGCCAAAAAAAGTAAAGACTCAGCAGCTTTCCTACTTTCTACTCCAAGTCACTCTGTCATCAGTCATTGACAGTTCAGAGCAGAGCACACCACAGCCCCCTTTTTGCCCCCATGCCTCAGTTTTCCTCTGCTGAAAACCACAGCACTGGGGCAAGGAGAGCAGAAGACATTGAGATCTTTTCCTGGCATGAAGGCAGAACAAGAGTAGGGCCACAGGGGCAGCTTTACATCATTTAGATAAAACCCATGTTGAGAAACAAAATTCCCACTCTGGAAAGTAATTTAAGTCATGCATACAGAAAGTACTGAGAACTTGAAGTGCGGGGGATCTTTCCCGTAAGGGCTAAGGATATTCTCTGGATGTTTGGCATCAGAATGCTGCAGAGCTGTCATGTGGACATATATTGCAACTCAACAAATTTTCCAGGCTCATAAAATTCTTGGCTGTTGTCTTCTTCTATTGTTATGACCTTGCACCAAAGGATCATCTAGACATTTCCGTAGTCCTTCACCTGGAAACGAAACTACACGAAGTTGAAGTGCAGAAGAGCTCATTCACTGCCAATATATGGGGACCAGAGGTTGGGAAGATGATACTGGTGTGTATCAGCATAGCCCACAAGCTCAGGAGCTGCTGTACCACAGGCAGCAACCATCTCTCATAGCAGCACTGACACATCCTGACCACTGTAAGCCAAAACCAAAACTGGAAAAGGAGCTTGCTCCAAAGGTTTGATTTACAGACCTCAGCTTCCCAAGTCCTTTCTGGAAAAACAGCTGTTTGGCTCACTACCAAGAGGAAGTTATTGGAAACATTCCTTCTAGGCTGTATGGGGGATGCTGATGAAAAATAGTAAGAACCTAACTTACTCTTCAGTTTGTTAAGTTAGAGGCACAACAGACCCTACGTGAGCAGATGAAAACACACTGAAACCTACGTGGAGGCAATGATAACCAGGACTTCACTAAGACTCCACAGGGAGCAGACATTATGTATCTTTATGTTCTGAGCAGGGCTGAGTATACTGTTTGCAAATCAGGATGTAATTAAATGATCCTTCACTTTCATGGACCTTCAATGAACTCTCACTTTTAAATGGAAAGCTGGAGTCCCCGTGCAATTGCACTGGAGACAAAGCCAAACTTCAAAGTCATCCTTTGACTGTGGATTCAGTGAAATGTTTGGCTAAAAAAGGAATTGAGTGGTTATTCAACCAGCTTTGGCTACATATCTTACCAGCAATAACACCGAGGGACACATTTCACTCCAGCTTTCAGAAGACACATGAGATGACTTAAGGTTAACCAGGAGACAGCATCAGCACCCCCTCCCATTAAAGCTTCCAGAGAAACATGGTGAACAAACCAAACCCAGTTTGCAAACCCAAGCCAACAAGGCTTGCAGCTCGCAGGTGAGACCGTGTTACCTCCACCTGTTTCGCATGGGGAGTTCAAAGGGGACTCTTTTACTCCTGTCTCACCCCAGTTCTGTGCTGGTACTGATGCTGCACATCTGGGTGAGTGCCATGTGCTGAGGTCCTGTCGGCTCAAGAGGGCACAGCTGTGTGTTGACTATTAAACACAGCTCCGAGCAGCTGTTTGGCCAAAGAGGAGCCAGATAAGAGGCTTATGTAACTGAGATAAAAAGGGTGAGAAAGTCCAATAAATACAGGACTCTCACATCATTTCACGAACACCCTGTTATCAGAGCTATTGAAGGGAGACAGGGACATACTGCACCATTTCCCGTGAAAACTTGTTTTCCACACTAATGCTTGAAATGCATAAGGATACCTTGGCACTCTTTGGACTACCCAAACAAGTGGCTTTTACTCAATTGGCTTTGCATATTTTTTCAACATCTAGGATTACATCCCAGTAAGACAAAAACATCTCTACTTATAATAGCAACGAAATACACAATGTCAGAAAAATGTTTTAGGTCATGTACTTGACACAAGAAAGAAAAAAAAAAATAATCTTGGAAGAACACGTATGAAAGTTGGATTAGTGACAAATTTGGTGTCAAAATTGTATTTTTCTGATTTCTATTTATTATTTCTATCTAAGAATTCCAGAGACCACTTTTTTTTGTTGTTTGAACTTCCAACCTTTTTCATTTACTCCTGCTTAGTTTATCTCAGTCTTTTCTATGGAAGCCATGGAAGAACAGTCCATTAAAGGATGGAATTTTAAACCTTTCTTGATTTAGAGACTTCAGAAGTCCTGCTTTACAGCAGACGCTCTAGATTACTCCATAAGAATGAAATAGCAGCAACTATTTTTGGATTCCCTAGGGTGAAATGTTCTGGGTCTTTTTATAGTTTAGACTGTAAATAAGAAAATACCACAACTATGACCTTAAATATCATCTGATATAAACTATAATTAAATAACTGACAGTTTTGGTAAATGACAGCTTCCCTGCATTACTAAAATCAGTTGTGAGCAGTTTAAGTACTCTACATAGCACTACTGTCCTATCATTTGCTGATCTGTGTACTGATTTACTTTATTTCAGGTGATTAATTTTTTGCATTTTCATGGTGCTTGCCATCTCACAACAGCTCCATCTTTCTCAGACCTTCACTTCTCATTTGCTACTAAAACAAAGTTCCCACATGAGCTGTTATGGACACTGACACACTCCACAATTAGCCATTTATCCTCTCTGCTCACATCTGCACTGGGCAGCTGCAAAGATCAGTGAGATGCTGGACTTGGCCACATTGCAGGGGAGGAGAGCAGAGACCAGCTAAGAGAGGCTGCAGGAGCACTGGTGGAATCACAGAGAGACCTTTCAGGCCACCTCCTTCCCACACAGCAGATTTGCCAAGCCAGTCTTTGCCCTTTCATTGCACAAAATGAGGGGCAGCGTTTTAGAGCCATGGCTCTCAGTGTGCTCCCAAAGCACATCACAGGCTATGGACAGGATGGAGTATGCAATGGCACAGGCTGACCATATCCATGCCCTTTTCTCAGTTACAGGTCTGCAGGAGTTTTTTAAGCCCACACTGACATATGCAAACATTACCAAGATTTGTGCAGCAAATATTTGCCAAGGAGAAGGCAATCCTCCCTCTCTCTCCATCCTTCTCTCCCTTCCTGCTGAGGAGCAGCAGGGTCAGTCCTGGCATGTACTGGCAGAAGGTGCTGGCATTCCCCAAAAAGCAACCAGAAACCCTAAAAGCCCAGCAGAACCCCAGGTTCCCAACCAGCTGAGGGATTGTCTGCTACACAGGTGCAAGGTAAAGGTTGAGAGTCTTCCCTGATTCAGTCATTTTAATTAAGGGACTGGTGGTCCCCCACCTGCCACTTCAAGTCTAGCTTCATACACATTTACTTGGTTATTTCGTACATAAAGCTCTAAATAAAATGCCTTTCTTTTTTGTTCTTACTTTTTAATGGATACAGAGAACCATTCTGTCAAGAACAAAACAAATGCCCCACTAAACCCATCTCAATGGACAATTTGTTTCTCCAAAGCAGCCTTTAAGTAATAAAGAAAGAATAAACATAACATTCTCCTAAGAAATAAAATGAAAACACTAAAAAACAAAACAACCCTTGCTTGTCTGAGACACACTAAGATGTTAATAAACTCAGCTCAGACATTTACAAAAGAAGCTTGCTCACCAAATCCATTTTCACAGAACAGTAAGACAGCCTGAAACCAGACCACCTACTTGTGTAAATCAGCAGCATCCCTACAGTGATCACAGCTATTTACACCTGCTGAGGATCTGACCAGAGAAGCGGGTAAAAAGTGGAGGAGAAAACTTTAATCTGAGCAGGAGCAGCAGCAGTAAGTGCTCAGTGCAGTGATACACTGAACTCACAAGAAACTGAACTAAATCTGCTCAGAGGGAAAATTCAAGGTGTGTTTCTCTGACCTGTTAAACAGAGTTGAAGAACTTATGCATGATTTTATTTTATTTATTTTATTTATTTTGATTTGCAGGTTGAGTTGGGGAAGATTCCTAATTATATCAACATGGACCGAGTTGTTTGATTCAAAGGAAAATATTTTCATCTATTTCTACACAAATATTAATATATTGTTAATTTTTATGGTTAATTTTCAAATTATCTTCTGTACATAAACTTAATAACTGAATTCAGCAAAATCTGTGATTTTCATTCACTCTTTTCACACTTCTAGTGGTGTTAGAATTTGCTGAGATCAGTAAGTCAGGCACCCTTAAAAGTCTCACCCACGTGCACTGGGGACTCCCATGAGATTCAAGAGAATGTCAGCTCCTCAGTCAGTGCAAACCAGTATTGCTCAAGTGACCTAAAAGGAGCTTTCACCCAGCCAACATCGTTCCTGTCATGGATTTTTCCTTTCCTGGTCACACCTTTCGAACAAAATTGCCTCTGCTGCACAGAGCTAAAACACAGATTTTGAAGTAAGAGTTTGACATTGAAATACACAGTTTACTATTTATAAAATCACTCAGATGCTATACCATTTCTGGATTTTTAAAAGTTAATGTAATATCTGTTACTGACATAAACACATAGACACTTTCAGGGCCTTATTTCAAAATTTGCCTAAAATCTTGTCAATGCCAGATTACTGTATAAGGTACTTGATTTTAGGGGTTTTTTCCTCCCATTCTTTAATGATCTGAAATATTTCCATATGGCTATAAAAAGACTGCTTTTGAGAACCAAGTCCTGAAAGAAATGCTAACTAGTTATTAAAAGTCTAGGAATCAATTACACATGTACTGAGTTCTTCACATTCTCCAAATACATGTTGCTGTTTTTTCAAGATGCAGAATAATCAGTCTTTATATACTATAATAATTAATGAAGAAATCCAAGAGTAGAAGGAGATAGCTCAAAAAAAGAATTTGGAGGAAGTGGTTGCAAAAACATCCACTGGGAACACCACTTTGTAAAAAGAAATGTTACAGGAAAGAAACCTCAAGCTAACTACAGGCTTGACAAAGATAAAGAGTGAAAACCGAAATTTTAAAAAGCAAGGATTTATTTTCTTAAATGAGAATTATTAGAATGGATGTAGGGATTAAAGTCTTTCTCTCCCAAAAAGACAAGAACTCATAAACTGCACCAACTGTTAGAGAGGAAAAAGTTTGCAGAGAATGACTTTCTACCAGAACATAGCACATGGCTGATTATGAGGAAGCCAGAATAATGTATTTTCTCTCAGAAATTAAAGGAGCAGGCCACAAAGACAGTCAAAGCACTTGATGTTACCACAAGTATCTAACGTTAGTGGAAGGATATGAAAGAAAGTATTACTCTTCAAAAACAGTGGCAGATAAGAGAAGGGAGTTTTCTTGGCTGCTGGAAAAGATACGAGACATGTTAGAGCTATAAATTATTAGCATCATGGGAGTAGCAGAAATATTGTTACTATCGAGTTACTTCCTGCAGACTAAGACCAAGGCTCTGTTATGACAGGTGTTGACAAACGGAATGGGAAAAAGATTGTAGTCCTAGGAGGTCATGTATTGAATAGACATCACCAAAGCAATCTAAATTACCTTGGGATTCAGACAAAATTTGCAATTCAGGAAGATTGGACACTGGATTGCTTTATAAGGAGAATCAATATATTTGTCATTATTCATATTTTTTGTACTCCAAATTGTACCTAGATCCAAAAATACCACATCACACTTGTACTACAATTCTGGCAATTTCTTAACTTCACTATAAAACTGCCATCTCTCTTCTTGGATACCTGTGAGCACCACACCTTCTGCAGACCATTACTCTCCACCTCTGCCCCAGCCCACCTCCAGGAGATCCCAAACACAGCCTGACTGGTCACGAATTACCCCTGATTCTGTGTTTGCAAGAGATAATAGTGATCTTCTGGCAGATCACAAAAGCTTTTCATCAGGCATGCCATGGAGCATGCAAACTGTGACAGAAGTCAAAATGTTGATAGTCTGAATTTCTGTGCACGCAAAATTATATATTCACAGCCCTTGTTTGGAGAATGTGCATACACAGCTAAGACATTTCTGCATGCATGCCTCTGGAGATATTTTTTTCCCCCAGATGAGTACATCTATGATTAAATTATAACAGTTTTCTACATAGCATTCTTAGTGTTTAGACAGATTGATAGAAGAATATATTTTACTCACATTACTCGAAAAAGCTCTCTTACTGAAAGTAAACAGTGATTAAAGAAACCATAAACATTGCTTCATTCAGAATTAAAGCCACTTCAGCTACTTCTTTCGTAGAAATGATGGAAAGAAGTGAGGCAGACATGGCACTGTTACTCCACAGAATCTGCTCACAGCACAAATAATTTTTAAGTATCGTCATATTTTAAAAGGAAGAAATGCAATTATCAGAATCGGTCTGGATCTCATACGTTTTACTATCCAAATCTCTTCCACTGCCAACAGGAATAAGAGAAACCAAGTAGACAGAAACTGAAAAACTCCAACCACAATTAAGTAGCAAGTAGTTATGAAAGGCTCCCTTGCTGTAATATCCTTTATTCTGATTATGTTCAATTATTGCAGAAGACAGCCACTGGCTTAACTGCATTTTAAACAAAAATCAGAGATCTGGAGAGAAAAAGCTCCATTTTCTTGTCAAGCAGAATTAGGGGAGGCTAGTATTAGTGGATGTTCATGTAGACTCTTTCTTAAGACATGATCTTATTCTTCTTGAAACTGTGCTAGATTCATCAGTAACAGGACTGGGGTTCAATTTTTCATTAATGATGGATTTTGTTTCTGTGCTTCTTCTCTTCTTCTCATCCCTGCTTCATAGCTGGGAAAGATGTATACCATATAAACAGATGGGATTTTGCTACACTAGTTAACATGTTGATCAATCACATCATGTGCTGTGTGAGCCATCCTTCTCCTCCCTCCCCTCCTTTTGAAATCACACAAAAAAACCCAGCAAACTGCTTGTGCATCATTGGTTAGGATGACGGGCAACACATTTCTCATCTGCTTCCCCCTTTGAACACAGCAAGGTCTACAGAAGGTTTTCACACCTAACTTAACCACAGACACACAATGCTCAGGAAAAAAAACACGGCACTGGTTTCTGCAGTGCACAATGCAGGACAGATGTGCCCACAGCTTCCTGGAAGCTTTCTTCCTGGGCTGGCAGAGGAGCACGCCACAACTGCCTGGGGACACCTTCAGTGACAAGATGTCACTCCATGGCTGTAGCTCTTGAAGTGCATCATGGCAGCAAGTTGTGCTCCTCATGATTCAAGGTGTTTCCTGAGCTAGGCACCACAGAACCCTTCTGCAAAAGCTGCCCTGATCACAACTGGCAGGACAGGAAAAGAACTGGAGATGGAGCACCAAAAAACAGGTAAGTGCAACAATGACATGTAATAGAAGAACATGAAGGAAGCAAGTCATATTCACATCTATTACTAATTACATGGTCCATTATTTGCCAGTAGAAAAATGCTATGTGGTCTGCGGGTAGAAAAAGGTGTTCGTAAGAAAAATTAACATTTTTAATTAGACTAATTGAATTGGCTTAAAAAAAAAAATCAAAATGCCTTTGGGCATACTAGATTTTCATTGATCCTCTTTTTTTTTGTGTCTGTGTCCCACTGGTGAGGTTTAGAAGTGGATTTTTTGAGGTCTCCCTCCTTATGCCAGACTGCGGAGTGCAGGAAGGGCAGATGAAATACACGCTCCAGACCACTGGGACCAGAGCTTTTCTCCTGGAAGTGAACACCTTGAGGAAAACAGAGAAGAGCTAAACCACTCCTGACTTAAACAACTTCCTTACTGCATGCCAATGAGATGGGTTCAGCTAGGGCTGAACTCCATTTTTAACAAAACCCACAAGTAGAATCATACCTAATTTATTATAAGAATTTTTAGCAGTAATTAACACACATAGATTGCATAGCTCTTCTAGGAACTGTGATGCTGCTGTTCTCTAAAGATGCTCAAGAAGACATCACACTGCTCCCTGCCTTAAAAACTGCTAATAAAAGCAGGCTTTAATTCTGAAATGGATTCAGAGTGCATGGGGGAACAAAATCAATGCCTGGTTAAACAGATCAAGGAAAACAACTCCTTGGAAAAGTAACCATGTTTTTCAGACTCCTATGTGCCCTGTTTAAATGTAACTGAAGCCAATGCAAAAACTCCACTGGGAGTTTGACAGATTAATAAAACAAGGGGAAAAATAAAATCCAAAACCTTGACCAAAGTACATTTAAAATCAAACCACTATACCTCATATTCTCTGGACCCAAGCGTTTTAGTATGAGATTCAGATGAAGGTGTACAAAGCCCCTTCAGCTGGTTCACATATTAGTGAGACAATTCTGCCAACCATCAAGATTTGAACAGAAATATCACTTCTGTGTAACGTTATCTGAAAGAGCTATAACTTCTAATATTTAAACATCAAAGGAACTGAATATATCCCAGCAAAACTATTAATCTTTAAAGGCAGAATAAAGCTAGTATTTTCACCACAATGAGAGATTGAAGATTTTTCTGTATTATCTTACTATTGTTCAATAATCTGTGTCCATTCCAGGGTAGCAGCACATGCTTAAAATATTGAAGGAAAAGAAATTGCATTCCAGCCGTGGCTACAGTATGGATGCAATCGACTCTTGACTTTGATTCTTTTGAAGGGAAAATGCTGAAAAATGGGGCTGTATTTATGGTAAAAGCAGTACCAAAGTAGTTAGAGAAAGACAGGAAGAAAAGATGCTAACATTTCCATTTTAAAGCGACATCTGATCTTGAATATAAAGATTCAATTATTATTTAGAAAGCTGTATTTTCAACAGACCTTTCCTAAACCCATAAAGGAAAAACACTTCAGCATTACATCAATAACTTTTATTTCACTATTTTTTTTATTTTTGTGAATAGTTTACCACTAGAAAGTGGTTGCAAAAATCATATATTAATCTCTGAATTTCTTTTAAAACCTTCCAAACTTTTCTTTAAAAAATACATAGAATACAGACAAATAAATTAAAGAGAAGAAAAGTAGTGGACAGAATTCATAATATCAAAAATTACTGATCTTGTGTAAGCATTATGTACTATGTAAGAAGAAGGACTTCAGAATTCTCTTCAGAGTACAATTTTTTTTCATTCCTGCTAGAGAGAAACCATGGGCCATGGTGTTTTGGTCTTCTTAACTTCATCACCAAAATGTGAAAATCTTATGCCTACTGTAGTCTTAACATGTGTTTTCATTTTGCGACTGGATTTAAATCATCCAGAGCATTTTTCTTATCACAATCAGGCTCTTCTGCAACATTTTCAATGACATTTTCTATGTCTAGATATTGCAATTACATTAGAAAAAAAGACTCAGAACTGACTCAGGACTCTAGATCTGAACCTGATGCACCCTCTCCTGCACAATTTGCTTCAGCAAAGTCTTTGCACAATACCAAATTTCCAGAAATAAAAGTTAACAATTAACAATTGGCATAAAAAATACATTTTGTGACAACCAATAAGCTTTATGGAGCACTAAGATAAACAATTCCCAAAGAGGAAGAATTTCTGCAGAGAACAATCTAGTTGCAACCAAAGCTCAGAGCAGTATTGTTTCTCTGTGTTTGACATGCATTACTGATACAAGAGCTGGTGAACACTACTGTGAAAAAGAAACTCAGTAATGTGTGAAGAGGATTATTGTTCATGCCTCTTAAGTTGTTCCTAAAGGTGCTAGCACACACTACAGTAATACCTAGACAGGTCTGGGGATACACAGGACTGCCCTCATTCAGAAAGTCATGGTTGAAGATAGAGTAAAAATACACGGAGGAAGTAAGTAATATTTGGGATCCTCTTCTTTCAAACCTCCCCGAAGAGGTGATTTCAGAGCAGTTGAGAGATAACAGGCAGCAATTAGCTATCTAATTAATAAATAAAAAAGCAAACCAATAACCCAACAACACTAAACCCAAATCATTATCTAAATCCATGATCTACAGGTTACAATGGCAGTGTCAATAAAGAAAAAGGAAAGGGAATAATGGGAAAAATGGGGACAAGGTAAGTATTGATACGTATCCAAGAATCAACAAATACATTATTGTCAGACAAAGAGTTCACAGATGATAAAATCAAAACAGAGCATCATGAACATCCATTTTATCTTTGGCAGGATACAGGCTATAGACCACAGTCATTAGATTATTAACAATTAGAAACAATGGTTCTGCAAACAGCAGAACAAAGATTAGCTTCTTACAGTCCCTCTCTTACTTGCTCAACTTCTGAGTTAAATTATACTAAGACATTCTGTTATCTTTGCCTTTCTCCTTATTAATTTTACACACTGCATTTGGCAGCATTCTAAAGACCTCTCTAGCAAAGAGGTCCCAAAGATGCTATGGCTGCAGCACTTCACTGGTCTCTGCCAGGTTGTGCAGTAAAACACTGGCAGAATGGGCAGAATAACCTGACATGAACAGCAAGCACCTGACCTTCAGGGGCTCATGGTGAGCATTTACAAAGGCCAGCCCCACTCTCTGTTTCAGACTGAGTGTCTTACTAAGAGGGGTCAGAGAGATCTGTGGGAACCAGATGATGCCAAAATTGCCCTTTCTTAACCTCAAATGTGAGTATCAGAGATCAGGAGTTAACTGACAAAATGCTGCATTGGATTTTGCATGACCAGGTTTTGGTAGCAGGGGGCTACAGGGGTGGCTTCTGTGAAAAGCTACCAGATGTTTCCCCCATGTCAGGAAGAGCCAACCCCTGGCAGCCCCAAGACACATGTGCTGCTGTCAAAGGCTGGGGAAATTAGAAATGGTGGTAATACCTCTACGGTAACGCTTTGAAGAAGAAGAAAATAGAAGTTATGGCACAGATGGAATTGTGGCCAGAGAAAAGCAGAGTGAGAACATGTGAGAGGAGCAGCCTGGAAAATAGATATATTTGTGGTAACCAACACCTGCATATGGAAAAGAGATATGGTACTTGGCTACTTACAGGGAAGTATTAACAACTCAACACACTGGAGTCTCCCAGCTTGATTCCAGCAACAGGATGGAATATATGTTCATGAATCTCATTTCTCCTAGATGCCTCCAGGGATAATGAGCAAAACTAATTAAAACTACATAAAAAAAAAAACTATGGTATTTTTCCACTAAATTCAGGTATGAATCTAATTTTCCAAATGCTGTGTCAATGATGGACTCTGAAAAGGATGTAACCACATCTCAGGGACTGTATATAATATCTAAAGTATCTTTAAAATAAAGCAAAATAAAGCACGGAAAAGGAATGCAGAGAAAGTAGCTCCAAGCTGAATTAATTTCTAACCCTGTCCTTTCCCAGAAATTATTAGCTAGCAAAGCAGACAACATCTTTACTTTAGTTTCACCCAGTGTGACCGGATATTTATGTGTTTGACAGGTATAAGGATCATTACTTGTCACCATTCATTACAGATCCCAACCACTTCTCCTACTTGCTGGTTTAAAAGTACACACATATAGAAAAAGCAGAAAAATAGATCAGCAATTTTATCAATTTATTCCACTTTGGATCCTAAGCATTGGAAGGACTATGTCTGTCAATGGTCGCTCTGTTGATGAAAAAGGCTGAAGTGTACAGAAGGTACTTTTAATGTATGCTCCATAGGGGAACCCACCTTTGGAAAAACTGAAGGGTCAACTTAACAAAAGAAGCCAATTACAACATTGGGTAAATGCAAGAGGGTTAGAACAAATAATCTCACTCACAGTTATGGTGGCATCATTGTGAAGTTTTGTGCAATCTAGACAATGTCTTAAAACAGCAATAATATAACGAGACAAGCAATAAAGATGTCCATTACTATGAGGGGAGAAGTGTTTTGTTTGCAGTCTTTTTAGTGAGGTTTTTTTTTTTTTTCTCCAAACCCCCCATTTTATACAAATGAAGCAAAAATTTCCAACTTATAAGTCAGATATATACAATTCAATTACAGGGGAGATAGTTTTCTGTGACCCTATACAAAATTTCAGGAACCTTGAACTTTTTCTTTGTAGCAGTACCTTGGCTTTATAATGTGAATCAGATAAAACTGCTATAGGACCCAGCAACTGCTCCTCAGTATTCTGACGACATTCAGATTACACTTAGACATATAGCATGGAAAACTTTTTTTTTTTTTTTTAAATAGCTGTTTTATAAGTCCCTATTCAATTAGCAGCACTTTTGAACTTGAGAGCCAGCTAGCTATTCATAGAGCTTCACCCATGCTCAGGGAGAAACCGAAGTGAAGGAAGTTCCTGTCTTTGCCAAAGGGATCTGAAGACCCCCAACAGCACTTGGTGCAACTTCTCATGTCTCTGAAGTTACAGGTGGACCTAAACATCTGGAACAAGGCAAGTGTCACTGCAATCTCTTTGTTTTCTAACAAGCATGAATAACATATGCAAAATTCACTTCCTACCCTCTCAGGATTATCTGTCCTAGCAGAGATAAGGTTGTGTGCATTTGGTTGTCAAAAATTAAATAACGGGCTATAACATACTTGTAACCCATTCTTGCTGGAAGAACCGTGTGCAGCTCACCCAGTCCTCTGATGGACCATGGGATGGAGGCATTCTCCGACTTAGAATTTGTTTGGTTTGCTCTGGATCCACCAGAGCCAGGTCAGGATGCCAAGCTGACAAAGCTGTCTTGGTGGAAGTATGTGGCCCTGCACACCAATGTCCACATGCACTCAAAGTAAGCAAGGTTCTATAATGGAACTGAACAGCATGCTGGATGTCAGGTCAGGGAGGTCTGATATGCTATAGTCAGGGGGAAAAAAAAAAATAAAGCTTTTAAAAAGTTATTTAGAGCTACAATGCAAGAAAAAAATTTCCAGGGTAAGAAATAGCCCAAAGAAAGGAATTTAGTTTTTTGATTTCAGGAACAAATACGACCTTTATGGAAGACTTGCTTTGTTCCAAAGGTAAAACTCTAATAAAAACAACTTCCAGTTTCATTAGTCATGTAAGTCTTTTTTAAGTGTTTTAAAACCAAACTTATGACAAACACTTATTTTAAAAGGCCATGATGCTCATGGTTTTCAGAGGCCAGTCTGAAATTCCTTATTTGCCTGCTTTCCCTCATTCAAGAGTAAGTTGCAGATTGAACAGCGTGCCAAGCTGACAGAGTGCCAAGCTCCTCACTGATGCAACAGTCACAAATCTTGTACAAGTGTCACATTTCTGAGGACTGAAAACATTGATATTTTGCAATACTAAACAAGAAGAAAATGGAGTAAATTGCCAAACCTGACACTGCAATGTTCACATACTTCTCTTTTTCACATAATACAACAGCAGCCATTAAGAAACCATCACTGTCAGGCACTGAGACATCAAAGCCTTGCTGCACACTCCAAACCTGGGATAATTCATTTCAATTAACTGCTGACATGCTGAGCTTTGCTGTATCCAATAAAATAGATACCTATGACAAAAGATGTACTGATAAGGAGATAAAGAAACAGGTAGTCCCTTACATCTCATTTATTGGGCTTCTACCATCATATTTCTGGTGTGTAGTGTTGGCAGCACTTTTTCACTCCGGGTCCTGTATTTGTTATGTTTGCCATGCATAAACTGTACCTGTAGTCTCACAGCAAGCTGTACAGCTGAAGGCAGTCTAAGCTGCCATCTCTACCTTCACCACGTAGACTTGTGCACTGTTCACATGAATTCTGAAAACTCCCACAGCACGCCCATGCCTTTGACCACAACATACCATCTATACATCAATTACTGACCCACTCTACTCTGCTGCAGCACATATACAGTACTTGTCCTGACTTCCAAAGGCTGTATAATTTATCATGGCTTACTTGTAACTTGTTATGTGCTATTAAACTCTGGATTATAAACTATGTTCTATGATCTGCAGTCCTTGACTGCCATAATTAGTTTGCTATGTACAGTAATTTCACTACTATAAGGCGCACCCTTTTGACTAAAATTTTGGTCCGAACCCAGAAGTGCACCTTATAGTCCGGAGCACATTATATATGGACAATGTTTGGAAATTTGCCAACCCAGGAGTGCGAGCTGCGAGCTGAACCACGCGGGGCCGTGGGGCTCAGTACATGTCCTGGTTTGGAGGACAGGAGTCTGCTAAGAAAGGCAGGAGCCTCTCTTTGAAATGGAGAATGTAAACCCCCTCCCTCAAAATTATTATAATTTTGAAATCAAGGGGCTCTCAGGCAAAGATATGGGAATTAGGAATAACAGTTCTTTACTAGGAAAATTAAGATAAAAATACAGTACTACAAAGAAACAAACTCCAAACCCTGACAATGTGTCTTGTGTTACAATACAGGATGTGATCAAAGTATCTATTCTATCACCATCTGTTGTGACCAGGTGGGGCAGTGATCCTTATCTCCATGGGAGATGTTCAGCTAATGGGCCATCCATTGAAACCAGTAGGGCATTGCTCTTTATCTTTGCATGCCCCATCCTTCCTCCAGGGAGTTATCTTCTGCTAATGGCCCATTGAGTCCCACTGTGCGAATAAAAAAATTACTTTATCCCACTGAGAGTTGCTCCAGCCAGGGGGGAGAGCCAAGCCTTTCTTACCTAGATAAAAACTGAATTTCTAGGACACTGAGTAGCCCTTTCTCTGCTGGACTCTAGAAAAAAAATGAGATTTCTTCACATCACCACTAGACTTCTGGAAGGAAACTTCACCTTCTACAAGACCACTGCTTCAACTAAATAACATCTGTGTGCAGGAGGACTGTAGCCACCATTTAATGGGACTGCTACCAACACCCTGACTGACAGGTGTCACCCTGACGGGGTGTCAGGTTGTACTCTGACTTTGTGTCTCAGTTTGGAGGACAGATGTCTGCTGAGAAAGGCAGGAGCCTCTCTTTGAATTGGAGAATGTAAACCCTCTCCCTCCAAATTATTATAATTTTGAAATCAAGGGGTTTTCAGGTAAAAATATGGGAATAACAGTTGTTTTCTAGGGAAATTAAAATAGAAATACAGTACTACAAAGAAACAAACTCCAAGCCCTTACAAAGTCAGAGTACAACCCGACACCCCGTCAGGCAGGGTGTTGGTAGCAGTTTGATTAAATAGTGGCTTCAGTCTTCTTGCAGTGACAGATGTGGTTCAGTTGAAGCAGTGGTCTTGTAGAAGGTGCAGTTTCCTTCCAGAGGTGTAGTGGTGATGTGAAGAAATCTCGTTTTTCTTCTAGAGTCCAGCAGAGAAAGGGCTACTCGATGTCCTAGAATTTCAGTTTTTATCTAGGTAAGAAAGACTTGGCTCTCCCCCCTGGCTGGAGCAACTCCCAATGGGATGCAGTAATTTTATCAGTTGCACAGTGGGACTCAATGGACCATTAGCAGAAGATAACTCCCTGGAGGAAGGATGAGGGGTGCAAAGATAAAGAGCAATGCCCTACTGGTTTCAATGGATGGCCCATTAGCAGAACATCTCCCACGGAGATAAGGATCACTGCCCCACCTGGTCGCAACAGATGGTGATAGAATAGATACTTTGATCATTACTTTGCTGCATGCAGATCCTCACTGCAAAAAAAAAATAAAATAAAGTGCACCTTATAGTCTGGTGCACCTTATATACAGACAAAGTTCGGAAATTTGCCGACTCCTGGAGGTGCACCTTATAATCCGGTGTGCCTTATAGTTGTGAAATTACTGTAACTTAGTTAACTTATGTACAGTAGTTTCACGAATACAAGCCGCACGGAGTATAAGCCGCACTTCCGGTGCCTCGACAATGTTGCTGTCTTTGTCAATAGATAAGCCGCACCCCGAATATTAGCCGCACTTTCGTTCGTCGCGAGAATCCGTGCGCAGCTTTCACAAATTGGCCAATTAGTAACAGGATCGCGGCATAGCGGGGTTTACTGGCTTGGGGCGGGGCCAGGAAGGCTCAGCCCGCTCATGGTTGCCGACGGGGCCGGGTGGCCCAGCTCAGCGCCACGGCTCGGCGGGGCTGGCCGGGTGGTGCTGCCGCTGCCGCCGGGCTCGCTGGCCCCCCTCTCCTGTCAGCACAGCCCCGCTGCCGCGTTTGCTCGCCCTGCCGGCGGGGCAGCTGCCACTGCTGCTGCCGGGCTCGCCGGCCGCCCCGCGCCACGTTTGCTCGCCAGGCCAGCAGGGTTGCTGCCGCTGCCGGGCTCGCTGGCCCCCCTCTCCTGTCAGCACCGCCCCGCGCTGTGTTTGCTCGCCCTGGCCGGCACTGCAGGCCCCCGCACCGCCGGGCTCCCCCACGCTGCTGGCCCCGATTCTGCTGGGCTTCCCCCGCTGCCAGGCAGCCCCACCCGCCGGCCTTCCTGCTTCTGCCATGCTCCCCTGCACTGCTAGCCCCAGTTCTCCCGGGCTCCCCCGCCCTGCTGGCCCGGGCTCTGCCGCCCTCCCTGCCCCGCCCTGCTGGCTCGGGTTCTGCTGCCCGCCCCCCACACTGCTGGCCCCACCTCTGCCAGGCTTTCCCACCTCTGCCGGGGCCGGCCGGGCTCCAGCTTGGCTTGGGGCTGCCGCGGGCTCTCACTTCCGTGTTGGCAGCTTTTAGAATATTGTTCATATATTAGCCGCCCCCGAATATTGGCCGCACTTCCGGGTTTCCACCAAAATTTTGGTCAAATTGGTGCGGTTTGTATTCGTGAAATTACTGTAACTTACATAACTTAGGTAACTTATGCATGTCCCCACCAGCCACTGAGGAATCCATTTATTCTCCCTTACACTGTCTTGCACATAATACCCAAGGAAACTTTACAATGACCAGATGTTCGCTAATATGCTGACTTGTTTTAGAATGGTTTGTGTTGGAAGGTACTTCCAAAGATCGTCTAGTCCAATCCCTCTGCCAACTGGCAGGGACATCTGTCATAAGATCAAGTTGCTCAAGTCTCCATGCAACCTGGCCTTGAAAACTACCAATGATGGGATATCCACAAATTCTCTTACCAGCGTGTTCCAGTATCTCACCATCCTCACTGCAGAAACATCTTCCTCAAATCCAATATAAACTTACCCTCTTTTCAGTTTAAAACCATTGTCCCTCGAACTGCCACTACACACCCTGGTAAAATTTTCTCTCTTTCTTATAAGCCTACTTTACATATTGAAAGGCTGCAGTAGTATCTCCCCTGAGCCTTCTGTTTCCCAGGCTGAACATTTCCAACCTTTTCAGCCTATCTTCATAGGAGTTATGTTCCACCCCTCTGATCATTTTCAGGGCCCTTCTCTGGACTTGCTCTGGACAGTCCCATGCTTTTTTTTTTTTAATGGGCTCAGGGCCTCAGAGCTGGATGCAGAATGTCAGGTGAGGTATTATCTCAATCTGCTGGCCACACTGCTTTGGATGCAGCCCAAACACGATTGGCTTTCTGGGCTGTAAGTGGACATTGCCAGGTCATTTTTAATTTTTTTGCCACCAGTACCTCCAAGTTCTTCTCCACAGGACTGCTCTTAACAATTTGTAAATTTAATCTGCCACTGCTTATGTTGAACTCCATCTGGTCAGTGTAACCTCCTCTTCTTTTCTATTCATGCCATACTCAGGACAAAAAAGATGCCCAACAGTACTGACGGTAGAGGGTAAGACTGGTTTAAGACTGGTTTGGGAAATGTGACCTAAGCAGAACCAGGACTGGGATGTGAACATGCTGAAGAAGGTGATGTCTTTACTGCTGAAAATCCCACTAAACCTATCACATAGGCTCCATTTATATTCAGTGGATTCAGAATTAATTAAGGTATTTATCTGCTGGTCCAGGCACATGAATCATCTCACTTTAGGACGCTCATTGTTTGGTGTGGCAATGCCCATCTTGAAGGAAGAAGCTGCAGGTGAGGGCATGAGGCTGTTGGTTTCTGCAACTCCTCTCTGGGGACTCTGGGGAGCACCCATTCCCATCCACTAAGGACCTGCTCACATCCCTGACAAGGTCCAACAACCTTCTTTGCTTCAGACCCCTTCATCACAGTTGGGTACCTTGACCAGGACCATCACAGCATCTGGTGTTACCAAGAGGGCTGAGGACTTCAGGGACCACTGCCACAAGTTTTAACCAGCTACTGGAATTTAACATAGCTTCTGTAACAACAGCAAGTGAAGTTTCAGGAAAGATTAATTGGCTTTCTGGTCTGCCTGCCCTGCTGTCAATACACTGCACTCACTGGAGTAACAGGGGGCTTCTCACACACAGCGTGAAGTGAATGGTTTGTATTAAGTTTCAGTGAGAGAAAGAGAGCTAAATTACCTCAGGAGTACTTTGATCATGCCTAACTGGGAACTGCAGAAATTTAAAAAAGATTCACAATTCTTTTTCCTCTGGATAAGACCACAAGTTTTTTTTCTTCCCCTCCACTAACTCAAAACCAGAGAGACAGCACTCATGCCTACAATAGACTTGACACAATCTGATACACACTACAATACTTGACAACACTGACAACTTTATCTGATTTTGTAGAAATATATTGTTTCTGATTCCTTCTTGAAAACCAGGTTTTATTCTGTGTTCTCAACGAGCAGCACAAGCTTGGATACTGCAGACATTTCTTCCTCCTTGTTTCTTATCCATAAGCCTTCCCAAACTAGTACAATTTAGGAGGAACAAAGAGGCTAAAAAGAGTCAGGTTTGATTTATTTTTCCCCCCTTCCACCATTTGGTGCTGCTGTGGCATCACAAACGTTGGCTCTTTGTCGTTTTTCTTATTAACATAAATGTGATAGCCAGCCCCCAAACCATGTGATCACTCTTTACATCTGAAAAAACTTCATCTGCACACATGAGACAAAGTGCCTAGTTCATCTAAAATCACTCCTGGGATGTATATCAGTTACCTCATCCTCAAACATCCAGCATAGATAAAGCCACTAAGCACTTACATAGGTTAGAAACAAACTCACACAGGGCACACACCAAAACAGGACTCTCACCATCAGTGACCACCTGGGTTCAGTGGTAAGAGTGTGATTTCCAACTTCATGCTGACAGTTTTGGGTGTTCTGAGCACCATGACTTGGGAGTCGGGAGTCTGTGAGGAGTGAACCAGAGACCCCAAATGCTGCAGAAGTCAATGATGCACAGGTGCATGCTCCAGTTCCTGCGTTGGAAACCACACCTGACATGAGGCAGCACATCACCTACTGCTTGGAGATGGAGGAGCAGAGTGTGGGGCTCCCTCCTGAGCAGTCCCTTCCTCCTGGTGAACATTGGTAAATACAGTGCTTCCCTTACACAAGACAGCAATATTCTACACTACTCAGCCAGCTGGGATGTCACAAAAAGCACAGGTAGCCCTGTGCTCCCCACAGAAGTCCTGGTGTGACCACAGGGAAATTTGTCTTCGGCCTCAACCAGGAGATGCTCCATGTGGCTTCACTGACAGGAGCTCTATGGAATATCCACTCAGTGCAGACAAACACACAGCTTTTCTCTTGGATACGTGTAGGAGTGGTACAACAAAACCTATTTTTTTAATAGGAAATTCAGCCCCTCGTCCACACCACCAACCACCCCCTGACAAATTTCAAGCCGTCGTCAAAATACAGAGAAGTTACAGCTACTCAAAGTCAACACATTTATCAAGATCAGAAAACAAACTTTTTTTTCTGCCTGCTTTATTCCCAGAAATTCCTGACATTTTCTGGTCATCATTTTTCTAAAGAAAATAATTAAAATAATATGGCTGAGGGCAGATACTCATCTTGGAAAAACTCATCCCAAGCTGTCAATGTGTAGCACAGTCATCAGTCTTGAGGGGAAAAAAAAGGCAAAGGAAAAGGAGGAAGTGAATGAAGTCTTCATAAGAGATGTCATTATAAGAATGCTCAGTGGGACTGAGTGGACCTGAGCTGAGCCAATCCTTCCTTCCAGAACACACTGGGTGGTGTTTGGTGGGAGGTGTGCTAGCCAGCTCTGCAGTGTGTTGAGTGGTGGCTGCCCTCAGGGGCGTGCTGGTCAGCACTTGAGCTCTCTTTCCAGCACAGAATTAAAAGGATAAGGATCAACTCCAGGCCATATAAGTGAATTGAGTGTAGCTTTCAAAGCAAATGAATATGAGCAATAATCCTACAGATACTTTTTAAGAACACTGTAACTGTTTGTCCAGGAGCTTCCCTGATCCATCTCCACCACAGACCCCCTTCTGCTTTGGTGTGACACCAGGGTTTATCAGTAGTCCTCCAAGAAAAGTGCATAACTGTGCCATGGCTCATCTCCAGTAATACAGACCGATCCTGTAAGACTCACAATAAAATCTTTATCCCATATCCCAGAGAACAGTTTTTTCCCCTTTGTTCCCCCTCACCCTTCTCTCTACCTCTGAACACATACAACTCATGAGTGTAATCTTGTATAAAATTTAAAAAGCAAGACCACCATGAAGTGCTGATCACATTACAACATTTAGATTTTGTAGATTAAGATTGAATAAAATATGCACACATCCACACTAACTGAGAAGCTGAACATGTACTCCCAGAGAAAACACCTTTAACTGAGAATTTCCTTTATATCTTGACTCCTGCCAGGATATAGTTCTAAATTCTGTACATCTAAGTAGAAAAACCTGCATTACTAACTAATATACATCAGTCTCAACTTACTCTACTCCTCAGGCATTGATGCTTTTGCCCTTTAATGTTAATCATTTAAGAAGACAACATTTTGACTTTTCAGAGCACTGTATATTACAAGAAGTGTTGAAGAAAGAACTTCACTGAAAGCCCTTGGCAAAACATTCCTCTGAAAAAAACCCCAAAAATCAATAAAACCTTTGAAGTGTTGTTTTGAAGTAAAACTGTTCTCATTTTCTGATGTGCCAGCATAAAACTGACTTCTGAGCAATTTCTAATGAAAGAAAGAAGTAGGAATTGTCTTAGATGAAATGAAAGCCTTAATAAAATCAGTATAAAATGTATACAAGCTTTCTGATAAATGCAGTCAACAATTTCAAAAATTAATGCCAGAGACAAATTCTTGAACTCAATGAGGCATGGGTTCGGGATCTACCTGGAATTTTGGACTGGGGGAAGATTTGAGCTTCCTGTTCCCAGGAGCCTGACATCTCTCTTGGAAAGAGAGCTGAAGTGGTCTGTGGGTAGTGCCTGCAGTCTCCCCTGCTTTCCCACCAGTGCTGGTGTGGCTCAGGAAGATGATACGCACCCCACCGGGGAGGGCACACCCAAGCCCACGGCTGGGGCAGACTTGGAAGTCTGTCTGTGCTTAATAAATGTCAGGTTTTAATAGCATGCATCATTACTGTTAATTGTACTCAAACCCAGCAGGGCCTGTGCTCATATTGCATTCATCAATCTGCACAAAAGCTAACAAGCTTTAACCTCCACGTGTGCAAAACCAGCCTGCATACCTGGCACAAACCCAAGGAACTGCAGCAAGGTGGGAGTCAGCTGCTTCCCACAGGCAACCAGAGACAGGACAAAAGCAAAGGGAGTGACACTGCACCAGTTCAGGTCAGACAACCAGAAGAAATTTTTCACTGAAAGGGTTTACAAGCACTGGAATGGACTGCCCAGGGAGGTGGTAGAGTCTTGAACCACCTGGAGGTGTTCAAGAAATTACAGGATGTGGCACTTAGTGTCATTGTCTACTTGACATGGAGGTGTTCGGTCACAGGTTAGAACTGATCTTGGGGGGTCTTTTCCGAAGTTAATGACTCTGTGATTCTATGATTTGCAACAATGATCACTTGATCTATTAACTCAACCCTTGACCAGAGTGCTATGATATCTGTGGAATTGCATAATCTCAATTGATCCTAATCAATAATTAATAATTGCAAAGTTCACAAAGGCTGCTGGAGTAATTTGGAACCACTAAATGACAATACTACCTGATAGAGCTGCAAAAGGCTTTATCATCCTTCCTTACATAAAATCTGTTAAGTTACAGTGAGCAGTTGAAGACGTACAGTTCACTATTTTTCTTCAGAATTTCAGAAACATCTCCCTCTATTTCCAGGGTTATCATGGTACTTATGGGATACTCTGAAGTATCAAAGTAAAGTATCAGCTTTCAGTGATTAAAATATCACAATATTTTCATGTTGCATTGGTGAGAAATGTTATTGATTTAACATGGTGATTTTTAGGCACGTCACTCCCGTAAATGCATTTTCACACAATTGTTCCTTTTTTTTTTTTTTTAATACCATGATTTTTTATGCGTTATAGTACCTTTGTGAGATTGCTATTCAAAAAGTGCTCCTGGAGCGAAGGTTAAAAGCAGTTAGGAGAGGAGACTTCTTCCATTTTCTCCAAATCATCCATCAAGAGGTGAACAAATCGCTCTGACTACTTCCAAGGGACCATGGGCAATGCTCACATTACCCCAAAGCATGGATCACTGCCCTGTCCATGTCTCACAGTTCTCACCTTTGAAGCCACCTGCTGAAGAGATGCTTCCACTTCCCTTTTGATGTTCCTAATATTATTTTCCTTTTGAAACATAATTCAGCATCACCTCCATGCTGCAACCTCAGAATTAAATCATTTTCAGTGGCAGCATTGACGTGTCCATGCCACCCCACACTTATGATGATAAACAGTGTCCCTCTGTCCAACCAGACTTGTGTCGCTCTGACCTTCAGGCAAACACTAACGTCAGCAACTATTAACTTTGCTAAGTTCATTATGCATTGAATGTTTCTCTTCAAATTATTCTTATTTGTAATCTTGCACTGTATAATGTTATACTCAGGTTTCTATTATTTTCAGAATGGTGTGGAATGAGACTTTGAATATCATTATTACAAAACCAGAACAGTCATCTTTATATTTCCTCCATTTGGAGATAAATAATTGCAAATAATAGAGAAGAAACAGATGGGCAATCACAGCAAGCAGAACAAGACATGGTCTCTATATAAACTGTCACTGACTCATGCCACCAGAACACCACTTGTGCCAAAAGGAGACAACATCCCACTCTTCCATGAGCCACAAGATTTCAAGCAATCAGACAATATGATAGGAATTATGCTGATATTATCATGAAGTCTCAATGTTTCTAATTAAATATGTCATAATTTCATGACTACTGAAATATTACAGGGTTAATTTGTGAAAGAAAAGTGTCCAAGCAATCACGGACTTATTAAGATCTCCAGGTTCATGCAGATGACTCTGTGCCTTCAAAATCATCTTTAAATGCCTAATCTTTCAATGATCTTTAAATATCTTTCAACACCTGTGGAAATATTAGAGGCTCTGGGTAGTGTTAAAGGGAAACAGCTATTCTGAACTACTGTGAAAGCCCTATCAGTATCTGTTCTAGCTTGTGCTTAATAATAGGTACAGACTGCACTAACAGTTTTCATGTATCAGAACAATTCCTAAGATATCCCAAATACTCAGTCTGATATGTGTGGGTGATATAAGGGATCTCATTGTCTTTCATCCTTTTTCATGCTTCTACGAGGGAAAAAAAACCAACTGGCTTGCTGCCTTCATTAATATCTTGCAGTTCACTAATAAATGCTATGAAATACAGCCTCGAGTGAGAGGGAAATAAATTAACTTTCTAAGCCACTGGCAATTAGGTTTTAAAGGCTGCATAGCTCTGGTGAGCTCACAAAAAAAAAAAAAAAGAAGAAAAAGAAAATGTGCCCTTTGATTTCAAAATAGAGTTAAGAAGTACCTGGAGAGCAAACGTACGTGCTCTGACCCTTCCAAAGGCAGGCAGCTGAGTCCCCAGCCTCTACTTAACCCACAGGGTGAACTAGGTGAACATACTACTTGGGTGAACATACTACTTGGATGTCATACTGAAGAAGGATCAAAAGAACAGAAAATTGGCAAAGTATACATGGGAAAGTGACCAAACTGTGACATAGAAGAGCAGCATTTTTCTGCATCATGACTGCTTTTGTAAAAGCAACAACGAACATGGAAGTCCATTTGTTATGTAGAAAATCACATTCAAGGGAACAATACTATGTCCCCAAAAGAAGTGCTCCACATGAAGTATTTGGCTTTATTTTTAACCCATTTAATCATTTGCAAAGAAAGACTATCAACGAACACCTAATCAGAGTTTTACCTACTTGAGTTACAAAAACCAGCATGTCTGTCATTGCAAACCATCTGTTGGACTAAGCTGGCAATTCCTCTGCTTGTAAATCTGGCGCTGCCTTTTACAAGCCCTTGCTGAAGTCATGGTGATGAGGTTGTTACTTCACAACTGAATAATGCAGTTTTATAGCTTGTAAATTCCCTGCTGAATGGCTTGAGGTGAACTTGTGGAAAACAGAGGGAGACAGAATGGCTGAGGAAGACAACTGATGCAGAAATCTGCCATCCCACTGCCCAGAGGCAACTTCACGTTCTCTCTTACCACAGGCTGAGTCTGCAGCTTGAGAAAGAACTAGAGATTTGAAAAATATTTCAGGATGCATGACAAAAATGGTGCAATGTGTTTTGTCCCTGTTCTCTGCATTGGTTTGAGAGTGGGAACAGAGCATTCAAATACTGTGCTGTGTTTTGTTCATCAAACAACATTTTGCTCTCCAAATTTATTTCTGTTCTATTTCTCAGTTGCAAACCCAAAATTTTTGCAGGTCAGGTCTGAGCTTCTAGAACTTCTTGGATTGTAAAACCACCCTGCTACATACAACTTCTGTTCAGAATAGGAAATAAGGGTTCTAGAAAAAAAAATTAGCAAAGAAACTCTAATAATTTATAAAGAAAAGTAAGTGCTTTATTGCAAAAGATAAAGAAGTGAAACTGCAATACAGCACTGCAGCAGAGAAATGCATGAAATGGAATGAAACACTGCAGCATAAGAGGGAGAAGAATTCACAGATAAACACAGTAAAGAAAATTATTACACAGTATAAAAGATTACACTGTATTTCTATGCTACATATTAACCCCTAAGGTACTTCAGGGTAGATATTTGCAGACAGTGTGCCTAGACAAGAGTCTGGAGAAAGTTACTTCTGTCAATGAAAGGCAGATTTTTCTGTCACCAGTGCTGAAGTAGCCATTTTATTCCCTGCCAAACTACAGATTGCTTTGAAAGAAAAGAGGTTTCCTTTTTATTACAAGGACTCCAAACCAGTTACAGCTGTGCAACAAAACAGATGTGGGATGGCAGAAGTGGAGGAAAGTTCACTGTATCGAATGTGAAGGAAATAATTATGAGACAATACTCTATTCTGGAACCCAAAGTCAGTGCAGAAATGCTGACACCTTTAATGTGGGTTCCCCCTTTCCAATCCCATGACCTGCTGACAAATGCAAGCACTGTTGAATTGCATTTCCTCTCTCTTGAAAGGCATTGATGCTTTGCCTGCTGCTGGGATGGTCTGAATTTTAATACTGTCCTTTCACAAGAAAAAATGGACACAATAATTCTTATCATAATGGTATCCTGCACTTCCCTCACATAATTTTCTTCACCTTTTTAATTTTCTACAGTCAAACTGAATACCCGCAAATGAAGAAAAGCGCTCTTCCTTTTCCATTTTCCATTATCTTGTTGGGTATACCCCATATATTATATGGAATACTCATTCAGTGTGTAATCAGAGTACTTATTCACAGTCAACACTCCAGGAGTCAGCAGAGCTCAAGGGAACATATTGGAGCTATCTTTAAATTAGCTATCTCAGTACTGATAGCAGGGTAGCTACCATAACACACAGCACATCACAGCATGCCCAATATTGCAGCTTCTTGAAAGTTACCACAGGTATTTCTAACAGAGCTACAACCTCAGCAGCCTTGGTAATGAGGGGGTCTTTTATTTCCTCCCCCATATTTACTGTAACTATTGTAAGTTCACAAATGAACACGGGAGGATAATGAAATAAAGAAAGGATGAAAACCAAAATGAATTGGCTGAGGGAAGAAAACAAAAAGACAGACTTCTTCATCCCTTAAGTCATTCAGGTTATTAAATAGTATTTTTTACCATATGACCAGGTAAAGCAATCTTTTGGCCTAGATCTGCTCAAATTGAAGCCAATAGCAAAAAATTTTTAAAAATTCAAACAAAATGAATGGGATGACAATATTGCGTTGAGTGACTTTCCAGGGCTGGAAATTACATAGAAATGTGATGACAAATGATAGGAAGTTTGGAAAGTCATTACTTTTACTGAAACTCAGGACTCTAAAGAAGCTAAATTTGCAGTTATGTAATATTCTTACACATTTGCTTAAATCCTCCCAGGAAATGAAGAAAGCATATACTTGCTTTTGTTTGAGAGAGGGATGTAGTCCTGGTCAGTAGATTGAATAGATATGAGGGAGGCCCTCAGGTATGATGCAAGAAACACCTAAGACTATTTTTCTTCAAGATAAGCACATTTCCAAGCTATTAGTGCCATTTCAAAGCTATCCACATCTGGAAATTCATATCAGGCATCATGTACACAACAGAAAGAATATCAGTGAAATGACAACACAACTTGCAAAACAAATGTTCAAATTTCTTACTGGTCAGTCTTGTTTGACTTAAACCACTATCTCAGTGACCCAGTGTTCTGGATCAGAGATCTTCACCCAAGGGAGTATACATGGACAGATGAGCTGTCAGTCAGTTCCCTCTCCTCCTGTTTTGAGACCTTTGATCTATTTACTTTTCTTAGCATTTTCAATATCTCACATATCTAATCTTCATTTTTACCCAGACTGTTTCCTTAGTTAGATAATTAAAATGATCAATATGTTATGAAGCCAAGAATTACCTGAATATATTATGAAATATCTGGAAGACTTCAATAATGATACTGGAAAAAGTTGTTTGAATTATATTCCAAAACTTGCACAAAGCCTCTATATTAAACTGAAAACTCTACTCATTCCACTGGATTATCAAATGTCACAGGTCTTGTGCAACTGAAGTAGAGATATGGAATAAAAACAAGCCCAAAAGCCAAAGTCTATCATAAAAGATTTAGTTGTAAAAAAAATACTGCTATAAATACCCATGAAAAGCATTCCTGGCAAGTACTCACCAGAGGGAGTGCCACAGATCTAGGAAGAGATACTAAAGATGAATGTTGAAGCTTAATTTTCTAAGAGATATCCGTTTTTTAATCTCTGTAGCCTCTAGACACAGAAAGTGAATTCGATCATGTAAAAAGATGGTGATCAAAAGCTTGGACAGTCATAAAAAGGTTCTGGGGGAAAGGGAGAATACTGAATAACACAATATTCCATGTTGTCCTATCATCAGTACAGCTTCTTATCAATAACAAATTTACTTACCTAAACATATCCAGGGCACATATTGTCCCCAGCTTCACCAAAGCCACTCAACTCAGGTCCAGGAGTTGAGACAAATGCAGAAAAAGACAGGATTATGTTATTCAATGCAATAGATCATTTATGAACCACACTAACAAGATCCCCTTGCAATAAAAAAATAAACGGAAATATCTACATAGACTGTTAGTGGTTAACTTTTTATATAAAATTATCTTTCTCTTTCAGAGAAATTAGTTCTTTTTAAACTAATACAGCACATTCATGGGTGACTACATCCTCAGAGAACAGTAACATTAGAATTAGTTATGAAGTATCTTAATTAATTAAAGCTGGTTTTCCACCCACTTAAGTTTTTAATCTATTGGTGTGTTAGCCAACTGAAAAGAGACACACTGACAGTAAAGAGCTGATTATATCACCACCAGCACTTTCTGAAAAAGCCAAGAGCCAAACATTGCCTTGTCCTTGGGCAAGAATTCAAGTCTAGGAAAAAAAGTCAAACCAAACCTGGTAAAAGAAGTATCAGATGCAAGACTTCAGGTATTTGAAGCCCATTTTCAGGAAGACATGTCCATACTGGCACAGGTAACAGGCCAGGACACACACAAACGACAACAGAATCAACTTAACCTCTCTGCAATGTGAGGGAACAAAGACACAATTTTCGTTATGTCTTTAATTTTGGCTTGTCTTTAAAAAGGTTTTTCAGAAAGAATAGTGCTTACATGTTCCACATTCAAGGGTACGTTTTCTCCAAATATTGTTAAACATTTTGGCCAGGAATAACTATACTGTGGCTCTGTTTCTTTAACTGCCACTGCACAGAAATACAGGGTAATACTTAGTGGATGAGAAAAGGAATGTTCATGCAATGGCACCTACAAAAACAGAGCAGGCCAAAGTACAAGTCTTCTGGACCAAGACTTGTGGGAATGGTGCTATGAATTTTCATTCATTCAAGAAAAAATAAAAAGTAACAAATAAAAGATACCTGGCTCAAGAAAATGTAACTAACTTCACAGACAAATCCTTGTATCTGAGAATTATTTAATGTAATGTCCAACTCTGCTGGACCTGATCTTCATCAACAAGAACTGATCAGAAACGTGAAGGCTGGGGACAGCCTTGGCTGCAGGACAATGAAATCGTAAAAGTCAGGCTCCTGAGAAGATGGAACATGGCAAATAGTAGGATCACAACCCTGGACTTTGGCAGAATCAACTCTGACCTGTTAGGGGATCTGCTTGGAAGAACTCCATGGGATATCATCCCAGAGCAAAGAGGTGTCCAAGAGTTGGTTGACTTTCAAGGATCTAAACTCAAAATCTAAACTCAAAATTCGTTCACCCCTAAAAAGCAGGAAGTCAAGTGCAGGTGGCAGGTAGCCTCCATGGATGACTAAGGTCCTGATTAAACATAAAGAATATTAAGAAGTAGAAGCAGGGACAGGAGAAATACTGAGGAGGAATGTGAAAAACTAAAGCCAATGTGGAGTTTAATCTGATTATACATTACAGCAAAAGCTTCCCCAAGAGTATCCACAACAGAAAAGCTATGGAAAATGCAAGCCTGCTGCTGAGTAGGAATTGGGACCAGCTGACAAAGGAAGCAGCTGCATTTTCTAGCTATAAACAGATGAAGCATAGTCTAGGTAAGTGGACAGTGAGTCAGACTGAAAACTGTCAAGATCACAGGGCTGTAGTCAGTGACATGAAATCGAGACCAGCCTGAAAGCCAGTCACCAGTGGTGCACCCTATAGTTCATACTGGCATCTACTAAATACTGCCTAGTATCCTTAGGTACCTGGATGGTGGAAAAGTGCACCAGAAAGTTTGCAGATGATACAAAATTGGGAGGAATGGCTGGTACATCAGATGGATTTGTTGCCATTCAGAGAGACCTCAAAGAAAATTGAGAAATTGCTGACAAGAATCCCATGAAGTTCAACAAAGAATGTGTGAGGGAATAGTGCCAAAGACCAGGACAGACTGTGACCAAACCGCTGAAATGCAGCTCTTCAGAGAAGGACCTGGGGGTCCTGGTAAGCACCTAGTTCAACATAAGCCAGTAAAGCGTCCTTGTGACAAAGGCCATCAGCCTCCTGGCTCCATCAGGCAGAACACTGCCCTTCTGCACAGCACTGCTAAGACACACCTGGAGTGCTGTGCCCAGTTCTAGAGTCCTTAGTTTAAGGAAGATATGGACACACTGAGAGAATCCAGCAAAAATATGCAAAGATGATTAAGGTCTTGAAGCACCTGTCATCTGATGAGAAGCTATAATAGCTGGTTCTGCTCAGCCTAGAGAAGGGAAGGCTCTTATCAATGAACGTAAATACCTGATGGGGGTGTAAAGAAGATGAAGCTAGACTCTTCTTACTGGTGTGCAATCAAAGAAAAAGCGATAATGGGCACAAACTGAAATGCATGGAACTTCATTTAGACATCATAAAGAAACCCTTAATCTCAAGAATGGCCAAATTCCATAAAGGGCTGCCCACAGAAGGTGTGGAGTTTTATCTTTATTCAAAATGCAGCTGGTCACAGCCCTAGGTCATCTGCTCCAGCTGACCTTGCTTTGAGTGGCTTTGATGATTTTCAGAGGTGCCTTCTGACCTCAACTCTCCTGTGACTGCAATTCCATTTCTCCTAGTATCCCAACAGTTGACTTCCTACAGTGTGGAAATTCTGCATTTTAGGAGCACAGCAGCATGAAGTGCATACATGTTTGCATGCACACAAGCAGTCTACACAAGCAGAATAGCAGATGCCTTTACAGGCTTGCAATACTGTGTGGAAGTTGTACCACAACCTCTGTTCTTCTGCCAAAAGAGAGAGCTGACCCAAGTCTCTAAACAGCAGAAAAGCAGGGTATTCATCATTTTTTCAATCAAATGAAGAGAGAAAAGTGTGATGCGCATGCTGTACAGATCAGGAATGTTGGGAAGCAAGCGTCAGCCATCAAACCACATCTGTACTCCTGGTGTATCACTTTACACTGCTCATGGCTGGAATGTGCTGCAGCAGCATGGCCCAGTTGGCAGCTGGAGTGTCAAACCCAGTGCCTACATTCAGCTGGCTGCCTTTTCCCTGGGCAGCTCAAAGAATGGCTGGCTGAGCAGCCAAACGCCTCCTCCCACGCCGGCTCACAGCCTCTGGGCTTCCCCGCCTGGCTCTGAGGGAGCAGATGGGGAGAGCTGGCTTTTTCTCAGGGTGAGAGAGAGAGGGAATAATCTTTGGCTGCCCATGGGGTGGGCAGCATTCCTAAGGAGGTAAAAGGTGTGAGTGTGCTGCTGCTGCCTTGCGGTGGTGGGGAAGGCAGGTTCTTCAGCAGGAAATGTGGATATGAGGAGATGCTGTTAGAAGAGTGGGTGGTGTTTCAGGTGGAGAAACAGGGAGCAGCCCTCTCTGGGATAACACAAATACAGCTGTCAAGATCACTCTGCACAAGTGCATCTCCATAAATTCCTTCTAACAGCACTAGTGATGAAATGCCATGTTTCTAGTATCACAGTCCTATGCTATTTAACTCCTCACCTTCCCACTTCAGGGGTGAGCACATCATCTCCTTGCCCTGGTCGATGCCCAGCTTCTCTGCTACATACACAACTGCAGCCACTCTGCCAGTCAACCACACATGTAAGATCACAAGGATGGAGCTACCTGTCTGGCAAGCCTCTTCCAAACCTGCACATTCCTTCCTTATATACTCATTTCTTTGACAGGGTATTGCTTAAGCACCTTTGATGCTTTGCCTGAATCCTGTAAACAGGAAAACTCCTGTAAATATGAAGAAGAGGCACTAGCTTTTTCTCTACTAATAGACCATTAATAATTTTTACTGGCAGTTTCCTGTTCCTCTCAAGTCAATTTTTCAGGTTAATTTTACTTCACTATAGCTATGCAAAATTATGAGGTAATTTTCCACCAATGCATACAAACTTATCTAGATACACGGACATATGAAGTATTAGACAGAAGGGACACATTAACAGAATTTATATTAAAATATAGTTAGTAACTTGATTGACCCAAGAGACAATGTGTTGGACATGGACATGGACATGGAAAATGTATTTGCAGCTCAGATTCTAGACACTCACTGGGCCCATGCTAACCTCTGCACTCCTAGGAAGGGTAGCACTCTGGCCAAATGCATAATTATGCTTTCAAAACAAAGGCAAATTCTAAAGCCAACTTGCTTATAAGACAGACTCACAAAGCTAATTCCCCAGAGAGTCTGAAGTGAGGTGCCCATCTGCTCTTCTCCACTGGAGATACACTTCCACAATGATAAACAGCTGCTAGAAAAACTTTGAGAGACAGTAACTGAGAACAATATAAATTAAGACAAGTTGTATCAGAAAAGTCCCTACAAAACCCCATGCATTTCTGATAACAAACCAAAGGGCCTGCCCGAGATGTGAAGACCCTCTCCAGCTATTGGCCCCATAATGGCACCCCTAATCCCCTATGATCCACAGCTCCAGGAAGTATTTTCTACTCTGCAGGAAAATTATCCATCTCTAATAGCTGCAGGATGCTAGACAGATGGGAAATTAAGGCATACACTAAAGACATTGAGTTTTGTGTGGCTATCTTTCTTGTTTGGCAGTACAACTGTCATGCCAGACAGAGGGATGTGGCCTCAGCTGTCAGGAAGGGGAGAGTCCCCACAGGAGGTGTCTGGGAACAGCTGGGAAACCTCCCCACACTTTCTACCCCGTGATAAATCAGCAATAAAACAACACTTTGTAAACTAAGCAAATACCTGGATTTAGTGTGGGTTTTCTTTCCAGCGACCCTTGCAGTACTGTGCAATGATGGGAAAGTGCCACAGTGCTCATTTGACACCAGGGGAACAGGCAGTACTTCTAAAATGGCAGTAATGGAAGCTAAATCCAAAGCTGCAACACTGGCTCCATGGTTATCTTAGAAGTTTTACCATTAATACAATTGAAGCCAAATTTCACTTAGTTCTCTGAGTCCTCAACATCACTTTTATTATTTTTTTGGTATGAATTTGTTTTAGCTTTTTTAAGGTGTAGAAAGAGTTGTTCCCTTGGATTCCTCTTACCAAACACACTTTACACACTTTACAAACACTCACTATATACCAGGGAAACAAAGACCATTTTTGCATTTCATTATTCAGGAGTCCTAAGGTGGCTGTAGAGAAAGACAAAGATTTTAAGAAGCTGAGAAAAGAAAAAAAGCTTGAAATTCAAAACAATAACTTCCAAAAATTGATTAACTGCTTTAGCTTGTATTTAAACCAGCAGTATGCATGGGACACAACGCAAACCTTCTCCGTTATATCCCCAGAACACACTATCTCCTGGACACACTGGAGTCAATTCTAGGAGCACGGAGCACAAAGATAACCCAATGCCTGCAATCATTCATGCTGAGGTGAAGCACATGGCATCACTATACTTTGAGCATAATGTAGCACCACTCCTGTTATTTTCTGTCTTATAAAATATTTATTGCGTTTTTCTATCCTATTGCTAACTTCTGCTGGAAGTTCTCTCCCATGGTTGACTCTCTCACCCTGTCTTTTATCCCCCTCAAAACCTGCCCACGACTTTCTGTTCCCTGATCTCACCATGTTAACAATTCTGCCTTCATGTTTCCAAACAGTGCAGTCCCAGTGCCAAGCCCTCCTTCAGCTCCGTGGACCCCCATTCCTGCCCCCTGGCACTTCAAACCTTTCTGAAGTCATTCTGTTGGTTTAACACCATTAACATTTATAGAAAAGCCACGGGACCAGTACATGAACATGCGCTTTGCCAGAAGGTCTGGATTTGGCTCACTGAGATTATACAGTAATTTCACGATTACAAGCCGCACCGTTTTGACCAAAATTTTGCTCCCACACCAGAAATGCGGCTTACACTCAGGAGTGGCTAATATGTGAATAATTTTCTGACATTTCCAACACCAGAAGTGCAAACCGAGTCAGTGCAAACTGCCAAGTCGAGGACCTGCCAGTAAAACCCGGCATTTACGTGATTGTTACAAATTTATTTTTGTGTCGCAACGAGGGTGGAGCCGGGCCCATGCAGGCAGCACAGGGTGGGGAGAGGCGGGGGCTCCCTCCTGCTGGCCCTGCGGCTCGGGGGGAGGCGGGGGGCTCCCGTCCCCACCTGCTGCCGCCGTGGGTGCCAGTAGGCTCCATCCCCACCTCCCACCATCGCTGCGGGTGCCGGCGGGCTCTGTGCCCCTCCTGGCACCGCGGCGCAGCGCTGGGCCGGGGCGAGTGAGCCCAGCGGCAGCAGCGGCCAGCCCCGAGCAGCCCCGCCAAGCAGCAGCGCCGAGCTGGGCCACCTGGCCCCGTCACCAGCCCCAAGCCCTCATGGTCCGAGCTGAGCCAGTAAACTCCGCCATGCCGCAATTCTGTTACTATTTGGCAACTTTGTTGCATGCGGGTCCTCGCTGCGAACAACAGAGCGGCTTATAATTGAGTGCGGCTTGTGTATGGACAAAGAACGAAATGTTTGTCAACACCCAGAGATGCGGCTTATAGTCAGTGTGGCTTGTAATCGTGAAATTACTGTACACCCCCAGCAGAAACCAGCTCATGGATTTAGGTACACTGCCAGGACACTAAACCTGATATGTGAATAAAAGGTATTTCTTGAATCAGTGTCACAGAAGGACACCAACTTGTCTTGTCACCACAGCCAGCCAGAACACACTCGCTCCTTTCTCCAAACTCAAAACCCAAACAAGCAAAAAACCTCAACCCAACTAAAACCAAACCAAACCAAAGCAGATCTTTGACAAGCCAAGAACTGTTCTCAAAGACATCTGTGCCCCTAAAAGTAATATTATACCTTTGAACAACATTGAGACACATCATATCAGCAGGAGCTAATTAATTTCCAGTCACTATAGTGCTTTAAAGAAGGTTGCAGGGAAAAATCCTTACAGAACAAAGCCCCACTCCATACCTGGCCTGCATTAAGGGAATGACCATCACTCACCATCTCTTGGAAAAGCAGCAGTGTTCACCACCATCCGTCATCATGGGCAGAGGAGCAAATCAACTCAATTTGGCTGATGCCAGGATGCATATGTGATGATGGCTTGATCTGCCTGCATCCAGCATCATATGTAATCAAATACAGTAGACATGCTACAGACTTTTTAAAGCCACAAGGAGACAGCATGTTCTTCAAAGATAGATGGCTCTAAACAAGCTCATCCATAAAATTAGAAGCAATCTGTAGAACTGCAGTTTTCATTCTCCCATTGAATTGAAAGGAGGATGATTATTATAGCAGCAATTGTTAGGGCTGCTATATCAAAAGGTCAATGTGCAATTACCTCCACCCCTCAATATATACACACAGAACAAACAGCAAACCATTCCTATTTCAAGAGCTTGTAACTCCTCCAGACACGTCATGTAGTATACAAATCTGAGCCCAAGAGCACTCACTTGCCATAGTAAAACTAGAAGGTCTATTTGTAGGTGTATTTGAAGTTGAGAAGGTCTTATAAAACCTGGGTACATTTTCATGTCAGCTTGTTTCACACACTTCAGCAAAACAGCTTTTATTTTTTCTTACTGAGAAATTTTGCACCCTATTAACCTTTTTTCTACCGTATCAGCAACATGAGCACAGCAACGTTATTCTCTTGTGCAGGAACCAGAGGTCAGACTTTGAACAGGGACTGATCCTTCTCATTGATTCTTTCACCCTTAGTACATTTGCAGAATGTAACCAATTCACAAACCACATTCCTACAGGATTGAAATGACGACCCAGAGCAAAAGGTGAACTACTTTACTGTAACAGAAACTTTAAACTTGCATTGTCCCTTTAACATGGCAAAAGCTTCTTCTGAAATCAAAGTCATAATATCTATTGGTTCCAAGACATTTTTAAAATTGCTAAATGTTTTGTGATTGTGATTGGAGAAAACAAAATTATTTTATTTCACATAAGAGCCTCAACTTCTAAAAAGATTATCTATGATGAAATGATATACTAGTTCAATAAGATGCTCCACTACAATGCCCCACAAGAATATCTGTGAAATTTTGGGTGATGAACACTGTAATACTGAACACTATATAAGACTGAAGGAAAAAATATGAGGGAATCTTCAGTGCATTAGAAGTAATTATCAACTAAACTAAGATCAATGACGTGACAAAGTACAGCACAGGAATGATTTTGCTTGCTTGCACTGCTCCATCTACTTCCAAAGAGGAACCTAACTTGAAGCATCTGAATTTCATGACCTTGTAGTATAATTCGCTTAGTGCAGAACAAAACCTTGAAGATAAATTTATCAGTACAGTTACTCTGATGGCATAAAACTGGTCTGATCTGTAGAAATTCATTCTGTTTCAAAGCAACAAAACACCACAGATCAGACACTGATATTATCTCAACCTAAAATGTATATTTATTCTTGACACCAAACATGGTATTTATTTTGAAAGGGCAGTTGTAGTTAGATCACTATACAAAACTACAAGAAAATAAATCTCCAGTGTTTCAACAGCATCGCACAGCTAGGTGTCAATGGCAAACTTTTTGAGAGTGCACTAAATGCCAGAGTCTTCTCTTGGACACAGAGACACTGACCATAAGTCTAAATGCAACCATCTAGACAATCCCTTTTACAAGCAGTCATACTCCTCTACTACTCTACTTCTGAAGACCTTGTATTTCCTACCTTCAAACCTCCTCTGGGCTACCTATATTTGCCATCTGCATAGGACTTCACAGCAAACTATTATTGCAGAACTCTCCCATATGCTCCCCCATAACTATCAGTTTAAAAAGAGAAAAGTAAACTCATATCAGGAAGTCAAGCCTCTTTAAGCTTTCAATAAGGAAGAAGAAAGAACCTAGGAAATTAATAAGGAACTGTATTTTGATTTCCAGTTTATTTCTGGCATCTTTTGCCTTATAATGTCTGTTTCTATACTAAAAGAGACGATACAAAGGCCTCACCGCAGTTACAGTCTACTGACTAAATGCATTAGGAATAATTTGCGTGAAGTGTCAAAAACTATGGCAAAAGCTAGGCCATTTAAAAAAAAGTACATATCTAAATAGCATGGTTATGTTAAGGATAAAAGAAAAATGTATTGCAGTTGAAGTCTGGCATGTGTTTGGGAATATAAAACAGAACACTCATGCAGAGGAGACATTGGCAGAGTCTCAGTTATAACACACAGTTATTCCCACTATAATATAATTCAGATATTTCAAGTATCTCAAACATTTATACTTTTTTGTACAATCATAATACTTTTGAAAATTCACTGTGTTTGAGCAGTGCATTTATGTGGCTGAAATACAGGACATGGTAGGCAGAGATGACATTAATCGGTCACGAAGCAGGGGGATGCCTCTGCCTGAGGCAATGACACAGTTCTAACACACATTTTTACATGCAGCTATAGGATTGCAGACTCCAATAACAGAGCCAGCTTTTACTACCCTATGTCTAAAACAGCTTTGTCAAAAAGTGTTAAGCACCCTGGTCTTTTGCTTCGGAATAACAATTCTTGCACAGTAGGTGCAATTTCTTCTTGATCATAGCTAACCATTAAAGTAATATTAAATTTTAGTACAAAAATGGTAAGGAACTTATGAGTATTTCCTATTTAAAAATGGGACCAGAGAACCTTGAAGCAGACAAAACCTAATGATAACACCTCTACCTATTCCTATTAAAAGACTAAATGAAAAATAAAACCATTTAAGTGTTTAATTCCTTAAACAATGAAAATCTTACTCAAAAAAATTAAACTGTATATATTTAAAATTTATTCACTTTGCACTTAATGAAATGCAGAGGAAACCTGTATCTCTACCTCTGAAACCAGCAGGTTTCAAATATGACTGTGTTTTGTTTTGTTTCCATGCAAGGCAGTATCTAAATCATTGCTCTACAGCACCCACACAGCCATAGTCTTACACCCTTGCCAGAACCCAGCTTTATTCTTGTCATCTCAAAGAGAATGAAGGCTAAACCTTAGTCCTATGAAATCAAGCTGAAGCTTCCCTTGCTGCCACCAGAGAACCAGAAATACACAGGGGATGGTTCACACCACCCACCAGAGATACTGATGTCAGGACTGGATGGACCCCCTTACAGCGGTGGATAGCTCCTTCCATCGACTGTGGAGAACGACTGATGAAGCCTTTCCTAGGTTTGATGTGTAATTTTTAAATCTCCCAGACCAGACGGATACCAGTCTGACCGGGAAAGAAATCTGGCACTTGTCATGAAGGAATGTCAGAGCACAGCAGTCATCTGAGGCCGGCTGGTGGAAGGCCCAGGACAGTCACTGGGTTACACTTCCTGGGGCAAGGACCAGCCCTACCAGGGCATTTACAGCTCTGACTTCTCAGGAACAGTGGTTGTTCAGCACAACTCCGTAACAGTTTAAGGGAAACCATAGAAGGTGGGGTACAACAGAAACTCAATAAAAAGGTGTGTATGATCCTTAAAAAAAAAACCCTTACACCTCAAGTAAGTTTCATCATTCCCTGACTATCCAAAATCGTTTTCCCATCTGTCCTCTTTGCAATCTGTTTTCCCCACCCATATGCTAATATATAACTGAACAATGGACCATGACCCCCTTGACTCACTCTGCTACTGACACCAATTTTTTTTGAGCATAGCTAATGAATGCCAATGAAGCCAACACAATCCTTCAGTTTCTTGTGTTGTTCCCTCCAAATAACCTTAATTCACATTATGTAAGTGAAGTCACAGTGAGGCCCCTCCTTCCAGCAGGAGTTGTTCATACAAATAAAGGTCACTTCCTTGACCCCAAATGCAAAAGATGTCTGCAGGAGGACCACAGCCATTCCAGCTGTCTGAGGCTGTGAGAGCCCTATGATTACAGGACTAGAAAATGCCTTGCATCAGTGCCAACTTTCTCATATCTGACAATATACTGTATAGAGTGTTTAGCTCCATATATTTAAGCCAGAAGAGAAACCCAAGACATACTATTCACTCCAATCACTCACCAAGATGTGAAGAATCCCTCATCTCATGAGCATAAAAACAAACAACAGTTGTAACACATACTCCTCTGAGAATAGGCTATGGTTGTTCATAAAGCTTTTTGAATTGTCTGGCAAGTCCTTTCTGCTTATTGACAGGCTGTAATTACTGTCTCTTAGCCAAAGTGAACCTCCAGCTTGATGCCTGACCTTGTCCCTGACCCCAACTTTCATCTTTTATATTGACTTACATACAATCTGGGCCTAACACATTTTGGCAAAGCACCACAACTTGATACTGTTTTGCTTTTGACAGGCTTCTCCTAACTCTGGCCACTTCTGTGGTTTCACTCACTGCAACTATCTGGTATCATCTGGGGATTGAAATACGCAAATGGTATGCTGCTTGGAAAAAAATAAACAAAACCCCAAAAGCCTCCTTCAGGCCAAAGGAAATTCACTGCCTACCCTTGAGTTGAGCTCTCCTCATTCTTGGTCTCCCTGGGCTTGAGTCTGGAGGCAGAGCAAGGCTCAGGTCTGGCACAGACCCCAGCAGATACCTCGGCAGCAGGCGTGACAGCTGGGACCTGTGACAGAGGTGGAAAGGCTGGAGCTTCCAGAGCAACCCCAGCGAGAAAGCTGGCAGCTCTGCCATTAAACAAGATTTGAAACAGATATTTTGGCCACTCTTTGCTCGTACGGTTGGAAACAGAAAGATCATCAATAAAATTTCTCAACAAGAAAAGCCACAACGAAATCAACATTGCGTTAGAGAGGAATGCAGGCCTTTACAAAGATCCAGGATTTCTAAGTAAAAAGTTCCAGAAAAAGAAGGCAAAGCCGAGACTTGGTTGCTGATGCTTTTTGAACAGAAAGATTGAACTGGTTTCTCTATGTCACACAACTGGTCCAAAGGTCTCTCAGAGGGGAATGGACACTCCTGCCCTCTTCCTGCTTTCAGTCCAAGATGCTTACCAGCTTGAACCCACAAAGGTAATTTTCTCTCCTCTCTCCCTCTAAGCAGTAGAAAAAAAATGCATTTTATGTTACCCAAGATGGGGTTCATCCAAGTACAGTCATCAAAAACCAAGGTATCTCTGTCACCTCAAGGCTTTTTCTGTAGCTGGCCGAGAGGCTGCCTTGGAAAGGAGCTTAACCTCCATACACCTTAGAACAGGAGGTATTTAATTTTAAATTGACAAAACTGGATTACAAATTCCCACTCAACAAAGTGTGCCATTTTTCAGATACCTTCTTTCCTACACAAGAATAAGACAATTATGAAGAGAAAAACGGTTGCCAAAATAATACTAAAATGGAAGTGGTCTGCATCAGTTCAGGGTAATCCCATCTTCAGATGAGGTCAGGAATTTCTGTAGCAGAGAATGGGAGCTCTCTGGATTTCACAGCAGGGTCTATGGTCTATGTGACAAAGTTACCAAGCTGTTTCTGTGCCACAGGATTGCTCTCCTAGCCCTATTGCAACATGGTTGTGGCACTTCTATGCCGGCAGCAGAGCATACACAGACTGTCGGAGACAAGAATTGGCTGCTATAATTTGTTGCATTCAAATGTTAGAAGGCAGTTGGCTTCAGCTCTTTCATGCCAAGCAAAGTGATAGAGAAGAGACACAGAGGGGAAATACACTACTTTAGATGTTCCTTGCAGGCTCACTCCTCTGCTCCCTTGGTCCTTATTAAATGTTTGCTAAATCCATCAAATTCATTCAACTATTGTTTTCCCAGCTTGGCTGTTTTGCAGGGACTCTGACAACACAGCCATTCCTGATGAACATCCGGGATCCCCAGCAAAGTATTGCAGAAGAATGACACATAGTACAAAAGAAAAGAACAAAAATTGGCAAAAGACCAATTTATCCAAACTGTAGACCACAAGATTCAGAACCTCTCTTTTCCACAAAAAGAAATGAAGAAGGAAGGCTAAAGTGGTACCTTGAATGAACACTACCATGCAGACGGCAGTTTTTATGTATCATAATAAAAAGTGAGTGGGAGTTGATAGATGATCCCTGAAACAGAATAATTTTAAAGTCTCATCAAGGATAGGGAAGGGTACAACAAAGAGGAGATCTAAATAAAAAATACTAACTAATTTTTAAAAAAATCACTAGTAACTGAACTGCAAAGAGTCACTGGAAAGCTGTCCAGCAGAAAAGAACATGATAGTGTTAGTTGACAGCAGTTGAATGTGATCCAGGGTGTGCCCAGGTGGCTAAGAAGGCCAGTGGCATCCTGGCCTGGATCAGCAGTGGTGTGGCCAGCAGGAGCAGGGCAGTGACCTCCCCCTGTGCTGGGCACTGCTGAGGCCACAGCTCCAATCCTGTGCTCAGTTCTGGGCCCCTCCCTGCAAGAAAGACATTGAGGGGCTGGAGCGTGTCCAGAGAAGGGCAACGGAGCTGGGGAAGGGTCTGGGGCACGAGTGCTGTGAGGAGCAGCTGAGGGAGCTGGGGGTGCCTTATTTAAAAGCAGTTTGTAGTGAGTGAGGGTTGTTCCCTTGTCCCAGGTAACAAGTGAAAAGATAACAGGAAATGGTCTGAAGTTGCCCCAGGGGAGGTGTAAATTAAGTATTAATACAAATTTCCTCACTGAAAGGGCTGTCAAGCATTGGAACAGGATAGCCAGGGAAGCAGTGGAATCACCACCCTTGGAGGTATTTGAAAGACTACTAGTTGTGTCACTCAGGGACATGGTTTAGTGGTAGTGCTTGGTAAATGGTTGGATTTGATGACCTTAGAGATCTTTTCCAATCTAAAGGATTCTGTGATTCCATGAACGGGTGCTTAGGGTTCTGAAGCCTCTGCACAAGCTTCAGCTGTCTGTGACCTAAGAACTAGATGGAACTTGGCTCTCCAGGGTGCCTCTTGTCCAAATACAGATGAGTAAGGGTCAATTAAGAAAGGACCAAAACACTATCTTTTTAAATTATGCCATTGTATTTAAATTCATCTGTCTTTAATAAGTCTATTTTTAAAAAATGAAAACAATTATGTCAATTAAAACATATATTACTAATACTTTTTTACTTACATTGGGTAATTGAAATAATATGTGCTTGTCGTTGAAGTTTCAAAACAAGTCAAATACCTAAAGTGGTTTATTAGTAACAAGTTAAATGGAAGACAGTGGTTAAGCACCTAGAATACAAAATGCTGAAACTGATTCTGACAGCACTAGTGTCTTCTGCAAATACAGATAATGTATCTTTCTTGACAGTTTATTTAAGTATTTTTGGTTCACTGAATAATTCATTCCAAGCTGAAACCAACGAAGAGTTGAGGAAATAAGAACCAAAACAAAAAGCTTCAGAGACAGCTTTCCTTCTAATTCCATCTTGTGAATAAAAGCACAGGATGAAAGGATAAACACTGCAATTCTGAAGCCTGGAATGCAGTTCTTAGAAATAAACACATCAAGTCAAAAATTAAACCATTCTTTTGTTTAATTAATTACTTAGTTATAAATGACAAAACTTGAAGAAAAAATAGTGAAAGGCAAAATATATTTCACATGTATAAGGTAGTTCTGACTTTCAAACATTTTAGAAATGCTGCTTTTGAACATTATTCAGTTAATCCTGTATTTTCTTCTTGTGCAAGTTGGGACAATTATTATTATCCAGGAAGAAATGCATTATTCCTTTCTGGCTTGTTTGTTTTACTGAAACTTGTAGATCCAGGACCTGAGTGAGCCTGGAATTTCTGGGCCGCAAAAGAGATGCTAACAACAAGTGCAGAGACTGCAGATCAAGCTGCACTTGAACAAGAGAGTCCTGGTGAGGGTCAGAGACCACAGCTCTGCACAGCAAACATGTGAGGAGCAGGATTAGCTCCTGCCAAGGGTAAGCCATGTGTGCAGACCTCATGCTCAACACACAGCTGTACTACCTCCAACATCACAGCCCTGCTCTGCCACGTTTCCCCACCTTCCTCACAATCCTGCAAGGAGAGCGAGTGAGGCTTGGAGGGCACGGCTGACTACAGAACACATCATATACTTAATAATTGACTGAAGAAATAGTCCTTAAATGAACCAGAAAAAGAAGCAGAAGAGGTGTTCAATATTGCTTCTTGCTCCCACAGAAGCAGATTCAAACCTGTAAATGATCACTATAACTAAGTGCAAAAAAAGAACAAAATGAGGCAAATCAATGTGAAGAACTCTTCTTTCAGAATTATGTTGCTGAAGTATTTGCTTTCTGTTAAAAGTGTTCAAGCTGTGCATTTAGAACATCACAGGTCCTTTATAACTCTGAGAAGAAAAATTTACACTGCTTAATTTGTATCCAGAAGAAACGAAGGCAAAAAAAGCTTCACCTGCCATTCAGTTATGCAGTCTTTTCTTAGCTCTGCTGTACCTACTGCATAAAAAAAGATAAAATACCATCACTGGTGAGGCTTTGAATACTTCAGTGTAGTGAACAGCCTCCTGGGCCCTTGTCCTTGAACAGCTCTGCAACAGCTTCCCCCAAACGCTGTGCTGGAAATGAAGGGCTGGCAGACTCCAGGAGTGCCTGGCCACTCTCTGCAGAGATACAATCGCTGGAAAGACTCTAAAGTTTTCTTCAAAGAGGCCACTTCATTAAAACTTCAATATATAAATGAAGTTTGGTCATGTCAAACACTGTTTGGGCACAAGAAAAAGACTACTGTTGTGACAGACAGAAAGTCTGCCTGAATTGCATAGCTTGGCACTAGAAAAATCCCAACCTCTTTCTGTATTGCAAGGAGAGAAACAGCAGCAAGAATTAGTCAGCAGTGGGCCACAAAAGCTGAAACAATGCAGGCCTGCTTTATCTCCACTGGAAGAAACCAGAGATTGTTCAGTACCATACCTGTATAAACAACCTATTTCAATGCTTCGTGCCAAGAAAGTAAAACAAGAGGGTTTACTTCGCAGCATATGACTACAACACAGAGAAGAGGAACAGTGCCCACACCTCACCACTCTCCACACACTGAGCTGTCCAGCTCCATTTTTGAGGTCAGAAGGAGGACAAGTGCTTCATCGATGGACTCCAGCTCCAGCGCACAGTGTCACAATCCTGAAACTGGGGATGTTGGACAATCCTAACTCCACCTGACTCTCCATGCTGCCACCACAGGTGAGCAGTACCTGGCAGTTCCAGACCCCTCACTGCTCTCGTGATCTCCAGCATCACAAACACTGTAATGTCACCCATGCAACACAGGAGATCTGAACTCAAGGATCCTTAATTAATTCCCCAGTCCTTGGTGAGGAAACAGAAGCTGCTGGAGCATCTTGGCTTCCCAGGGCAAGGCAGGAGTTAGCTGTTTTATCTTCTTGGCTTCTGCCAGGGTGGCCCTGTGTGGTGTGTCTTGAGCACAAGGAGCTGCACAAACACAGACAGCATTCCTGGGCCTTTGAGGGTATTTCTGGTGGGTGTGGAGCCTTTCCTCGCCAACACCCGAGCTGCTCCGCCCAGCTGAACTTGAAAAAGCAGTTATCTCCTCAGGCCAAGCTCTATCCTAGAAGATCATCAATTATCTCATTGAGAATCACTGACTTAAGGCAGGATTTACTTTCTGAGGTGGAGGAAAAAAGTTACTGAGGGAGACGCCAGGAGACAGCACCATTGATAATCAGTGCACCATAAAAAAAAAACACTACAAAGCAAGCCAGGCTGGAGCAGAGCACTCCCACGGAGCAGGTGTTCTACATCCAGGACCTACAGAAATGTTAGGAGTTATGGAGGAATTACTCTAAAAAGCCACAGGATTTATTAGAAGGTGTTAAACTTTCTGTTAGCATTTTGACCTATTGCATATAAAATATTGCAGGTATGAAGCCTTTGAGAGCATGTTCCCACTATAAACTTTTTTTTTTCTTATTTTCTATTAAAGGTTTCATGAGCTTTCAGCAAGCATTTTATTCCTGTAGAATTTATTTGAGATCCTTGTCCGTTAGTCCAGTGGTGGTCCAAAAGCACTTGAAAGGTCTCTCAATGACATTTTTCTCTCCACTGTTAGATCTTTGCAAAAGGTGACACATTCTGCACAAACTTCTGGCTAGCTGCCCAGCAGAGGAAAGAGATTAAGTACCTGCCACCTCCCCTCTTATTTCTGTAAGGAGGAGAGAAAGGGAAATCTTCTATCCTGAAGAACAAGTGAACTGCAAAGACATGCTATTGTGGATAACTGTGCAAAGACATGCAAGAAGGTCTCCAGTGAACAATCAAAAGGAATCAGGAAAAGTGTCATCCTCAGACAAAACAAAATTCCACCTAAGAAGTGTGCAACATGGGAAGACATTGAAATTTGCTTTTAGGGCTTTTGAGTATTTCTGAGCAATGCTGGCAGACCTGGGAAGATGCTGTACTGCAGAGTTGATGCTGCTGCACTTGCAGTGTCCCGCTCGTGCTAGAGGGACCCCTTGCTGCACAAAGATCTGCACCAGCTCTGCAAGAAGCATGACAGTCACGGTGGGTTTAAGACAGAATGCAGCCTCCTTCCTACTCCTTTCTCTTGTGAAAGTTAAGAAACCAGTCCAGCATTCAAGCACAATACCAAACACACACACCTCCCCCTCAACTTGGTGTTAAAAAGAAAATAGAAATCAGTCAGATCTCAATGGATATTAATTCTCACCTTATATATTATTGCTATCCACCATCTAAAATACAATTGATTGTGCATTAAAAAATACCTCAAACTTTAAGTTTCTCTATTTTAATTAGAAACAGCAAGTGTGTTTAGGAGGTCAGACACTTCATTGAATATAACTTAATTTCAGTCTCTTTCCAGGAAGTCAGAAAAAGTGCCACTGACACCTTCTTTTTCTGCCAAAAGAAAGCAGCCAAGAAATGGTTGGTTGAACTTAAAAGGATATTCCTTTACTTTTCTACAGCCAAGGAAAAAGGCCAATCACTCCAGTCACGTGTAATTTGGCACAGGAGAAGAGGCAAAAGGATGGTCACCAAATGCCCATGCTCAGCCAGGTACTCTGAGCCACACTCTTCAAAACCTCTTACCCTCTGCACAGGGACAGGATGAAAGTCACATCACATGAGGAAAATGGATATTGTGGAATACAAGCAGAACATTTACAGAAAGCAAAATCAAATAGCTTCCATGCACCATATAATTACCTTGTAGAGCTCACTGTAAAAGGAAATTGAAAAGGTTGACATGAGCTTAAAAAATATTCTGCATTTGTAGAGGATGGATTCATCATAAGCTGTAAAATATGATGGTTTGGATGCAAACTATGGCTCAGCAAGCCTCCACAGTGGTATTGATTACTGAAAGCTGGGAGAGTGTAGCAGAGGAAAGGTCTCCAGCAATACTCTGATTTTATATTCCTTGGCTCGACCTTGTGTTATTGCAGTCTTTGCACAGCTGAAAACAGCCTCTCTGCGTGCAAGAGACTACACCAAGAAAGCCAGAAACTACTCTGTATTAGGCACTGAGTGTCTTTATGGCCCTGGGGAAGGCATGTGACCTCAGTTCCCATTCTGCCATCACCAATTTTCAAGCAGTTTGTCGACAACTAATTAGCTAACTTTTATATGTCTTAAATGTGAAATAGAATTATAGAGTCATTTAGATTTGAAAATAGCTTTAAGATCATCAAGTTCAACCATTAACCCAGCACTCCCAAGATCATCACTAAGCACCGTGTCCCTAACCACCACCTCCTGAGGTATTTCAAATATCTCCTCTCTCTTCTCTGGAGAGCTTGTATTTCCCCCTGTATCCAATAAATGATAGAAATTCTCCTTGGCCCTTTCGTCTGCTGCTAATGTATTTGAAAACATATTTTTGTTTGTCTTTTATGGCACTAGCCTGTCTACGTTCTAGTTGAACTTTGGTTTTTTTCATTTTCTCCCTATATAATTTCATGGTACCCATTCGTAGTTCTCTTAAGTTTCCTTCCTCTTCTCCCAAAGATCACGAGCTCTTCTTTTCTTCCCAAGTTCCACCCAGACCTCTCCATTCAGCCATCCAATAATATCTGTTACCCATTGGCTCATTTTTCAACATATGGGGACAGCCTGCTCCTTCACCTTTAAGATTTCCTTCTCAAAGCATATCCAGCATTCCTAGACTCCTCTACTCTTTACGACTCAGTCCCAAGGACTCTTCTGGCTGGGCTTCTAAAATGGATCAAAGTCTGCCCTCTGAAGTCCAAGTTCTCCTGGAAGCACAAACTATCAGAGCATGGCTGCTGTGCCCAGGACAGACTCCAACCACCACACCACCCATCAGTCCTTCTCTGCTCACAAACTGCTGGTCCAGGAGCACACCTTCCCTAGTTGGCTTCCTCACTAGCTGTGTTGCGAAAGTCTTTTCCACAGACTCCAGGAATATCCTGGACTGCTTCCTTTCTGCTCTGTTGTATTTCCAGCAGACATCTGGTAAGTTAAAATCCCCCACAAGAATAAGGGCTAGTGATTGTGAACCTTCTCCCAGCTTCTTATAAAATATTTCATGTGCCTCTTCATCCTGGTTGAGTGGCCTGTAACAGACTCCCACTAGGACAACTGTCCCTCTAGCTTTACCCCTGGTTCTTACCCATAAATGCTCAACCCTATGGTCACTTATGGTCATGGTTAAGCTCCAGAAAATCGAGACACTCCCCAACATACAGGACTACACCACCACCTCTCACTCCTGCCAATCCCTTCTCAAGAACTTGTACCTGCCCATTGCAGCACGCCAGTTGGGTGAGTCATCCCACATTTCTGTGATGGCAATGTCATAGTTTTCCTGCTAGCCCATGGTTTCCATTTCCTTCTGCTTGTTGCCCATGGTGTGTGCATTGGTGTAGATGCACTTCACAGGCTACTGATCTCACTGCATTTTTGGGAGGAGAAGTCCTAATTCTCATGTGACCATTCTGAGGCACATCATCAACTCGTCCATCTTTGCTGCTGACTGGATCTCCATCCCTAGCTTCCACTGAGATGGCAGACAGAAGGACCTTGCTAGCACACCATCTCTCAAACATCGGTGTGATGGCCTCAGGCTTATCTTGTGACCCTGGTTTTAATCCTTTCCCCCTTCAAATCCAGTTTAAAAACATGGCAAAACATAATCAGCATTGCACTGGGTGTGCACAAATGCAGTCCCTACAGTCAAAGAGCCTACTAGGTGGGATAAGACATCTGAAGCTTCCTATCCCATCTAATTCAATGTTTGGGTTTCCTCCCTAGTTAAAAGAGCTGGAATGTCCAAGCACTGACCTAAAGTTGACATTTTGCATGTAATAATAAATATCCAGTTCTAGACATGAGATTTTCTGGGTACCAGATGTGAACTACATTTGTACCTCCATACTTCATTCAGGTTGTCTGCTGTTCTAATTGAATAAAGTAATAAAATTCTCACTGTGCTATGTAAAAAGCCTTAATGTGGCTGACAGCGCAAATTAAGAGACAAAAAGACCAGTAGTTTATCACATCATTTATTGCTGAGAAAAACAGTGCATTCAGGCTATTAGCACTATTATGCTACAAGTTATAACAGGAAATCAATAAGGGTAAGAAAGAGAAATGTCCACATTAATCTCCAAGGCACAGCAATCTCCTCTCCTTTATGCAAAAGGCAAGGAGAGAACTGAATGACTGCAGTGTTACTGAATGATGTCAAAAGGCGCAGCTGTTACTCACAGGAGTGTTGCCGCTGCGGCCATTTAGTGAACTTTGAATATTTTACATTCAGTGAATTTCCTAGTAGACAAGCATCACACTATAGCAAATGGGGTGCAGATGCACATTCTCTGCCCATCAGAGCTCTCCCCAGCCGTGACATTGACTGCAGGTGGCACCTCAAGATGCTGACAGTCAGGTCCGACACCCGTCTCCTGTGCAAGTGTCTGGAAAGAGCTCCCCTCTCCTCCTGCTCTACTCCTGCTTTTGTCACACCAAGCCCAGCTACAGCACAGGTTGTTCTTCCCTCCCCAGCCCATTGCTTCCTGACCTTCAGGACTTTTTGCTGAATGTTGCTACTTGCTATTATCATTGGTATACTTAGAAAGAAATACACATGTACTACAAAAGAGTAGTAGACCAGCAAGTAACAGACCTCTGAATGAAAGGTCAGCTCACTCTCCTTGGGGGGGAAAAAAAAGCCATTAAGAATTACTTCTATGCAACTACCTTGCATGTATTCCGGTTATAGTGTGGCTCCCCTGAGGATGTGAAGGAAACAGAAATACAGACAGTGAGGTCACTCACAATGACACCTACTGGAGTCTCTTCATTCCACTCTGCAACTTCTGCTACCACACACATTAACCCACTTTTGCTGCATGATTTTCTCCAGCTTGTGCTGTGCAAGAGTTAAGTCACAAGAGTTACTTCTGCTGAATTGCAAGGAAAGTAAAATTTAACCTAAGATGTTAAAATTATAAGGGACAGACTCTCAGTAAACATTCTCCATGATTTTTCATTTATCCTCTACTCTGTGCCTTTTCACAGTTTTTTTTAAACCATATATTAAGTGTATTAACTTCTCTCGAGCAACAAGACACAAACACAGCAATTGGCAGCTCATCATAGCTTTCAGCTTTTCCAGCCATTTTTGGTCCCAGTTGTGCAACATCTTTCATGTGCTACAAGCTCTTCTGAGCAACACATGGCCTAGCCTATTCATTTACAAAGAGAAAGAAAGGAAGTTGAAAAAATAATGTGAAATAATATATTTTCCCTGGGGACTAGGGCAAATAAAATAAGGAAAATAAGGAAGAAGACAGGTCATAGATCAAAGAAATGCTCTAACCAAAGTTTTTAATTGAATGGAAATTCAGAAACAGCTATCTTGCTAATAGTGGGATACTAATACTAATACTAATACTAATACTAATACTAATACTAATACTAATAGTGGGATGCAGACTTCTGAGCAAAACCAGTCCCACAGGACAGTCAGAAGGTCAGGAAACAAAAAAAGGAAAGAAGAGGGGATTAGTATCACCTTCCTTTAACCTCAGTCTGAGGTGTGGTAAAGATTTCTCAGGATGAGCCCTTCACAGTTCACTGCCTGCAGACAGAACTCAGATGAACAGCTTCAGGTACACACTGCTTAAATCACTGAGTGAGATGAATTGAAAGATGTCAACAACTCTGCCCCATTTCAATGGGATGTTCTTCAGTGAGGAGAAAATCTATCTGTAGGGCGTCCTCAGGGAACATCTGTGCAAGTGTGTGACTCTGAACCCATTGCAAGTCTGTGTTCTACTGCACCTCCCTGTAAACAAGATGATATCACTTTCTATTTTCATCCTCTCTGGGAAACTATTTCATCAGCATTTCTCCTGTAATCACTAACTGACAATACATGTTAGCATTTTTAGCACAATATTTAACATTATACACAGAGAAATCTCTGCCAAAGTTTCACTGTCTTATTGGGGTGTTAGGTAATGCTAGAAATATTCTCCAACCAGAAAGCCTGCCACTTCCACAATCTACTTTTTTTTTTTTTTTTCCTCCCTGAATACTACTTGATAGTCACTCTTTCCTGACTCTTCAAGACTCAAACTTTCTGGAATGTTATCTTGGTCTTTGAAAGTTTCATTACAACAAATAATAGATTAGTATAATTTCCAGTTAACTTCACTATGTAATTTTTTTACATCCTAGACTGAAGTCCCTTGCTTCTGTTAAGGAAGAGGTAACAGCTCAGACTAGTTACGTGTGGAGTTAACAAAGTGTCATGAAGCTACACGGAATCTGAAGGATCACCACACTGGACAAAGTGGTTGCATTCAGATATTTCCCAAACAAAACTTAAAAACATCTCTCTTCATGATAGGAAAGAAAAAAAGGCTTTACACATAAACCCATGTCCTCCAGACCCCATGGCTTAAATGGGGGTATGTGTCACTGTCTCACAGCAGTCCAGGTTTCTGGGGACTGAAAAGCATCAATCACAAGATTCCACGCTTTTAAATTTTTATGTGAGACTTTCTTTAGCAGTAAGGAGGGCAGAGGGCAGCAGACGTCAGAGGGAACACTACATGCCCTAGCAGGTAGAAGACATGAGATAGAGGTCTCCTTTTTTCAGCTGGAAAATAGCTAATTCCAGAGTTCCACCATATGGAAAAGGAACAGACTCAATATCATGGGGGAAAAAATTCTTCTCAAAACAACCACCTTCATGGAGGATTCAGGCAAGGCATGTACTTTTGGCAAAGCAGCTGTGCTATGACCATGATTTTCAGTGGTAGATCATAAACTTCTGTGAGTCTGGAAATCATCCTGACATATACCTCACATAAGTATAGCAGGGATATTTGACTTCATGTCATATCTTATTTCAAAGTTTAATAATAAAGCATAAAGTTATCTTGAAAAATCTGAATTCCAGCCTCTTAAGTGACAAAACTGTATAGAACTGACATAAAGAACAAGTTGTTTTATTGCTTTAAAATGCTGGGAATAGTCTCTCACACTAGAGCAAATTCACAGAGTGAAAATTTTCTTAGCCAGTCCACATCTTTTATTCTCATTACTATTATCACAAATATTTATATGTGAGGCTCAGCAAGCTGCTACACTTCAGACAAGCCTAGACAAATTCAGACTGAAAATGTGATTAAATTAACTCCAAACCAATGGAATAACTTAACAATGGATTCTAGCAAGTTTAAATGTTTTAAAAAAGGATTTTAAAGTAATGAAACAGACATTTCCTCTAACCCTATTCAGAAATATGTCATTGCAATGAAATAACCTTTTGGTGAAATACTGCACTCTGTTTAATGAAGAATGCCAGAATCAATCTAGTGGTTTCTTCTGGTCTATAACTCGTTTACCAGTTCTGCAAGAACTCTTCTGGTAGAATAACCACCCTGGGATAAAACCCCCTGCATTTATAACAATCATGTGAGCCCACCACAATGGCATTACGTGAAAGGCCACTCTCAGCATCACAGCTGTAATGCATCAGGCCTCTCCTTTGTACCCTACTTCTGCTGAAATCATTCAAGCTACAGTGGCATGAAACAAGAAAAAGATCTCCAAGACTCAAAAAATTAGCCTTTCTTTAGAAATCAGAGAGATGGGGACATCAGTCTTTCAATTCAACACCCACACGGTGATCAGTAACCACCATGGAAATAACAGTAATACAGAGATGGAGTGGAAAGAGATTTCAGTGTAAGAGAAAGATTCTTCAGTCTTTCCACCCTAAAAAAGTATTCAAGTTTCTTGTATTGTACTGTTTATGTTAACCTAATTCACTCTTAAAACACATTATCCCTCTCAACCGAAAAAACAAACACATCAACTAGTAAGATCAAATATATTAGGTAATTCTGAAAAAAAATGCAAATATTGATCACATTTCACACTGCAGTAACATGTAACTTTTGCTGAGAGCCTCTCTGGTTCTAGCTGCTGGCACATAGCATTGTGATCTCCTAAGTATGAGGATCTGACAGCGCATCTCAGAAGGAGATTTTCACCTTTAGGCCACTGGTTCGTATAATTTCTGCAATCAACCCCTTGTTTACGATGTACACACATGGACACAAAGAAGCTTAATGCTACTGAAGTCAATGGGATGGAAGTATGTGCTTGAGTGTTACCTTGATTTAGGGCCAAAAAATAAGCTTCTTGAGAACAAGAGGTTCAAAAAATGGATGTTGAAAGTTGAGACTCACTCTGATGGAGAATCCTTCTAAGTATTTAACACCCAAAGACTCTTGCTCACTTTCTTCCACTTAAGCCACCAGAAAATCCCAGAGGTGCAAAGGCTTTAGAGCTCTAACACTTAACCATCTCAATGGGTTGTGTATGCCTGGTATTTCAAGAGTATCAACATTATCTCCACTTTCCACAAAGAACTGTGACAGACAGAGCTAGTCCAGGTAGTAGACCAGCCTTCAAACTGATTCCACAAAAACTCTTTAATCATATATATTTTTTGTCAAACTATCTTACTATTTTTAAGTATGTGACACATGCACTTGGTAATTTCATTACTACACGTTGATTTAAGCATGCACAATACCATGAAATAGCCAAGGAGATCCTGCACAAGGCACACATTTACACACCAAATTTTAGAGCTGTTTACCCATGGAAGCACACTAAGTCACCATGCCTCCTTTTCAATATCCACTACTGTATTTTTAACCTTCAAGGCAATTGGAACCAATGTGAGGTAGGAAAAGAGGCTGCAAGGTACAGTATTTCTACAAGTTAAGAGAAAACAGGATGCCAGCTAGAAATAGGGACTCTGCTAACGACACTGGCTCAGGAAAAGGCTGCACAATTGGAGGACCCTTACCAGGTATCAGAAAATCCACATTGGCTCTCATCATAAAGGCTGAAAACCCTTAAGAAACCAATCTTTATTTATTGCTCATAAAATTACTTACTGTCATTCAGTAAAGCTTAGCACCCAAAACCTAATTCATCTGTCACCTCTGTATGTCTTCAACCACTCTTTATACTGCTTGAACAGCAGTATAGCCCTCATGTGCTAAAATTGGAGACCAGCATGCTAGTTCTGCATTCCAGAAGGGACTAGGAAACAAAACTACTCAGAACATCTTCCTATTAGCAAGAATCCGTTTATCAGCACACAACATGATCATTTTCTATAAATACACCACAGTGTTAATTTCAAAGAAAGAGGAACACCCAACATGGAGGGAAGAGTGTATCTGGGAGCAAACAGATGAAAACCTGGCACACACAAAGCATGGCCAGAACGGCAGGAAGGATGCTAAGCAGCTTGTTACAGCCCCGAGGTAGTACTAGCAGTAGAAAAGGATATACTATTTTTAAGATGGAGCTCACTTGATCTGTATGCAGGGACTTGGACTGAGGCAACTGCAGAGTCAGGAAATAAAGGAGAAAGGCGAACTACTGGCACAAATGAAGTATGAGAATTTTAGCAAAGGATTTCATAGAAAGTGTGAAGAGCAGGAAATTAGCTTAGTAATATTGCCTAGCAGGAAGACAGATGCAGCTTTGTTAATGGGCAAAACCTCATACCCCAGAAAATCAGTTTAATACAGCATAATAAAAAAGGCACGAGAAGAGAAAGCCAACCTGTGGGTAGCATGATGTGGTATTTAGCCCTTCCATAGGATGCAAAGTGGAATGAGCTGAACAGGAAAATGAAGGACAGAAATAGTTCCGTTGAAGAATGGGAGAGGGCAAAGAAGATGAGGAAACTCCAGGCACAAGGCAAAACAAGTCTCTGAAAATGGACTATTGCTTAGGGTAGAGAGACCACAGACTTGCAAAATATGAAGGACACTGGGTAATCTACTCCCAGGATTAAACACATTTAAATTTGTTGCTGTATCTGAGCCACAACTTCCAGCATTTTTAAGATCAAGCCAGAAAGGAGGAAAAAGCCACCCAACAATTGTGAACCTCGTGAAGAGGTGAAGTGAAAAGATGGAGAGCTGCAGGATAAGAAAGGAGTACCTTAGCTTTACTTTAAATGCATGTTGAAAGCCTTCAATTTGCAGACTAAAATTTAGATATGAAATGCTATTCTCTTCAGTTCTTTCTTTCTGAACCAGCCTTTCTCCCAGAAGACAGCTATTCAGACTAAGGGAGGACTGATGCTGAGATCCTTTGGTTCTGATCACATCCAAGTGAATTTTTTCAGTGTGTCAACAGATAATTACCAGAGGAGAGGAAAACCAGCCACAGCTTGCCCAAAACATTATCTTCTACATATTACACACATCTGCCTTTGCTTTTCTGTTTAATCTAAGCACAACAATAGAAGCCAAGAAGGAACACTGATGAAACAGGTCAAATCAGCCATCCAGTCTGATAACTCTCTACTGATAGTGCTTGTGCCAAATTCCTCAAAGGGCAACTTAAAACAACAACAGGCACAAGCAATTCAGTAATATTAGATAACAAAGGAAAACATCTTTTGGTTCACTTTTTTTTTTTTTTTAATTCTATTTGGATTCCTAGCCCTATAAACATTTGGTTAATTTAATGACAGTTTCTATTCAATTTCATTCAGGGTCCAGTACTGAACTTTGGAAACAAAGATAGTAGTGTCATTATATTCCAGGGCATATGGTCAAGTCCAGAAATGTCTTAGCATTGCTCAAAATATATTAAACCATTTGTCTCACATTAGATGAAATCAAATACACTTTAGAAATATTCCAAATCAAGCCTTCTACCATATGAATTTTCACAAATGAATTTATTGAGTAAATAAATCGTTATGAGACCTCTACAGAATTACTGTTTTTCATTTAAACTGGGTTCCATCATATTCCCAAAGAGGGTCAAAGAAAGAATCCCATCTTAGCCTTTCTGTATTGTGCCATTTATATGTCCTCTCACTTCTGCACTTCTACATACTAGCTCTTTTATTATTATTATATATATTTTGTTCTTTTTGGTGCAGTTTATTTAACTAAATAAAAAATGCCTCACAGCAGCACTCAAAGTCCCCACTGAATATTTATGTATATCAGCTTTTCAAGCTTAAATCTGAGAAGACAACTAGTTAATAGTTAAACTGTAAAAATTATTTATGACAACAAACACCCAAGTTGCATATAGCTTTTTTAACACGAGTAGGTGAAATAAATTGATGTAAAGGGCTGGGTAAGAACTGGCTGGGTCCTTTCTTGAGAAGAAAGAAATGGGGCATGCTGAGTTATGAAGTTTTAGTTGTGTTGTAAATTCAGTATGTGTGAAGCAGAAACAGTATTTGGATGGTCAGAGAATACTCAGTTTCTAGCAGCAATTATTTTGGTTTCAGAGACACTGCACAATACTAAACAATCCTTATAGACTCATGGTGTTCCTAACACAATATAAATCTCAGTCTAATATCCAAAATGTGATCTACCTCTCTACTACTTCTCCTATGTAAACTGTCATTTATAATATTATGCATGTGTTCTACTTTTAGATAGGAATCGCACATTAACTACCTTTACTGGCAAGTTTAGATATATAACCTTATGTTCATTCTTAATGGAACAGAATCTCTCCAGATTCTTGCTTTCATTAATTTATTTTGACTATTACTGTTTTAAAGAGACATTAATTTTCTCTTCTTGAAAAACAAGAGAAATTCCCTACCTTCTATGACTCTGACTTTGTTCATTTATGTGTTTAAATTCTAGTATCTGAAATACTCATAGCTCTCTGAGAAATATAAATATGACTGGATGGGGATTTCTGAAAGCTCCCAATACTCTATTCCCATTGAAGTCACTGCTAGTTTATTCCACACTTCTGTGAGATGAGAGCTTAGGCAGCATTGAGGCCTGATTTCATGTTGTAATGTTTCCAGAAATGGACTTCTAGGTATACACAAAATCTATTTTTAATCCTTAAGCACTCAATAACATCAACAGTGTGGATTTGCTCTATGCCTATATTCCCACTTGTGAGTTCCCCTAATAACTGTTGAACCTGTTAGCTAAATTGAGGATAAAGCCTCAAAGGTATTTCAGTTCTGTAAGCTTTTTGAAGACTAGCAGGAAAACAGAGAGGAGAGACTGTATTAATGTCTCCCAGGGAGCTGGGAAGAGCCTCATCCTCAGTGTTCAGCAGTCAATCCAGGGGGAAAACATTATGGTATGCCTTAACACTGGGAAAAGCTTAGAATGCAGCTCACATCCACAGAATCACAGAATCAGCTGAGTTGGAAGGGACCTACCAGGACCAAGGAGTCCAACTCCCAGCCCTGCACAGGACCATCCCCAAGAGTCACAGCATGTGCCTGAGACTATTGCACAAACACGTCTTGAACTCTGAGGCAGCCTACCAATGAGGTAAAAGCCCTTAAGTTTGCAATACTTTGAACATACAAACAATTACCCTTTATTTGAATGAAATAAACTGTTTTTAAGCCTTAACACAGTAAAACCGAGCCATTTTATAACTGCATGTAGATATTTTAAGGAAGAAAATGCTAAAACAAATTGTAAATATATTTGAGGTTATATATCTTTGCTTTCACATTTCCTGGTCAGCGAAGGAAAACAGTATCTTACAACATGTAAGTGGCAGATAGGTACCAAGCATCTCCCACTACACAGTCTGAAGTGCAGGAACACACACACACAGGAGTCAATGATTACATGCACTACAGCTGCTCCAGGGAGGAGATCTGCAGGTACAGACCTTTCAGTCAGTGTTATGACTGAGTGGGTGTGCTCAGGATGAGTGAAGTGAGGCAAAGGAAAAAGAGCTGGTCAAACAGTGACACAAACACAACTGAAAAGATTCAGAAGGTAGAGAGGTACTGGGCTCAAATATATACATTCATGTTTGCACTTTCACATTCATGTAACCAGCCAACACCCAAAGTATATTCCTACGAATATTACCACAAGATTTATTATGTTCTTTGCAGTATTCAATCAATCCCTTTTCCCTCCAGTATCTGCAAATCTGCAGCAACCCCTGGCTCAATTTTTAAGCTTCACTTCAACCAGGTGCTGCCAAGAGCTGCTTTCCTACAAGCAGTGATTTTAGACCCCGCCAGAAACCTCTGATAAATTCATTCTCCATGAGTCAGATACTAATGCCATTATGAGGGCTAAACCAGCTGGCAGGGGTGAGACATATTAATCTCAGTTGACCTCTGTACACATAAAAAATGGCTAACATAAGATCTTGTGCAGTATATGCTGGCCTAAGTCTATTTAATAACTGCCTGAGATCCTGGGAAGAAAGGAAAAAAAAATTAAAAAATTTTAAAATAAAAAGCTGAATCTAATCCTAAATCTTCTTTTACTTCAACAGTAGTGTCAACCCTCCACATTTTATCCCAGAAGCAGTGGTACTGAACATTTATTCCTGAAGCTCACATTTCTCAGAGTTAATGGACTGTTACGACTTGCTAGTCAGAAATAACTACTATAATGCCATTGCTCATCACTCTAAAGAAATCTTTAATCTTACCTAAAGATGCAGCATTTTGAAGAGATCATCAAGAAGATCCAAACCGTGTTTCTCAGACAGTAATAAAAGCTGAAATAATTTTAGGTACATTTTGTGAGCTTGCTGTGCTAGTGACCTACTTGCCCTAGACTTGCTCTGAGTGCAAATGGAAGACACATACAGAAGGTAATTCATCCCACCTGAAGGTGTACATCTAAAACAAATGGGATGAGCAGTTCTCTGCAGGTGTCTTTCTCTCCCCCTCAATTATAAGGGAAGTTTTAGCAAGATGCCCCATTTTTCAAACCACCAAAGTTTTTTAAATGAACAAATTTTTTTCCGTCTACCAGTTGCATTTCAGCATCATTTAAAAGGTAAGGCAGACTGAATCTAAATGTAAATGTGTATGAATCCCTGAAGCACAAGGCAAGCCAGCACACAGGTACAGATGGCGGCACATGCATACACACACACACACTTTTCAAAGGCCTGCAGCCACGACCTGAGATAAAGTGACTTCATGACATATTTTCTGATCTATTGTGGAGCTAGGCAGATGGATTAAATCACATCTGAGATTTCAGCTCAGTTCTAAAGGTACTGGTAGGAAACCTAGCTTTATATCTTAATGTTAGAAATTCTGAGTTTTCATTTTTACTTTTTGAGATTGCTTGTTTTGAAAGAATATTTTATGACACTGCCATCAAGAACGCACTGTCTGCAATTAAATATAACTTAGTACAAGATCGAGTAGTTCTGCTCCCTAGGAAGATGAGCTGTGTTTAATAATATTTAAAGCTATTTTGTCTCATCATACATACACTGTGCAGCCTGAATTTTATGATTTTTAAGATGTCAGACAACATATTACAGTAATTTCACGAATACAAGCCGCACCAATTTGACCAAAATTTTGGTGGAAACCCGGAAGTGCGGCCAATATTCCGGGGCGGCTAATACATTAACAAAATTCTAAAAGCTGCCAACACGGAAGTGAGAGCCCGCGGCAGCCCCAAGCCAAGCTGGAGCCCGGCCGGCCCCGGCAGAGGTGGGAAAGCCTGGCAGAGGCGGGGCCAGCAGTGTGGGGGGCGGGCGGCAGAGCCTGAGCCAGCAGGGCGGGGCAGGGGGGCGGCAGAGCCCGGGCCAGCAGGGCGGGGGAGCCCGGGAGAACTGGGGCTAGCAGTGCAGGGGAGCATGGCAGAAGCAGGAAACCCGGCGGGTGGGGCTGCCTGGCAGCGGGGGAAGCCCAGCAGAATCGGGGCCAGCAGCGTGGGGGAGCCCGGCGGTGCGGGGGCCTGCAGTGCCGGCCAGGGCGAGGAAACGCGGCGGTGGTGCAGACGGGAGGGGGCGGCCGGCGAGCCCGGCGGCGGCGGCGGCAGCCCGCCGGCGGGGATAGCGAACGCGGCGCGGCGCGGCCGGCGAGCCCGGCGGCGGGGCTAGGGAACGCGGCGCGGCCGGCGAGCCCGGCGGTGGGGCTAGGGAACGCGGCGCGGTGCGGCCGGCAAGCCCGGCGGCAGGGCTAGGGAACGCGGCGCGGCCGGCGAGCCCGGCGGCGGGGCTAGGGAACGCAGCGCGGCGCGGCCGGCGAGCCCGGCGGCGGGGCTAGCGAACGCGGCGCGGCCGGCGAGGCCGGCGGCGGGGCTAGGGAACGCGGTGCGGCATGGCCGGCGAGCCCGGCGGCGGGGCTAGCGAACGCGGCGCGGCCGGCGAGCCCGGCGGCGGGGCTAGCGAACGCGGTGCGGCGCGGCCGGCGAGCCCGGCGGCGGGACTAGCGAACGCGGCGCGGCCGGCGAGCCCGGCGGCGGGGCTAGCGAACGCGGCAGCGGGGCGGTGCTGACGGGAGAGGGGGGCCAGCGAGCCCGGCGGCGGCGGCAGTACCACCCGGCCAGCCCCGCCGAGCCGTGGCGCTGAGCTGGGCCACCCGGCCCCGTCGGCAACCATGAGCGGGCCGAGCCTTCCTGGCCCCGCCCCGAGCCAGTAAAGCCCGCTATGCCGCGATCCTGTTACTAATTGGCCAATTTGTGAAAGCTTCGCACGGATTCTCGCTACGAACGAAAGTGCGGCTAATATTCGGGGTGCGGCTTATCTATTGACAAAGACAGCAACATTTTCAAGGCACCGGGGGTGCGGCTTATAATCCGTGCGGCTTGCATTCGTGAAACTACTGTAATAGTGACGTTGATTTGACTATGGTTTGCATTAAGCTCCATTTAGACAGAAATCAGTATTCAATTAAAAGGTATATATCCCAGCATTTTAAATAGTTCTTAGTTAAGAAAAAACACCTAGTTGTGTTGAAAATATCAGAAAAAGAAGTATCATAACATGTTTGACTTAGTAAATGTAGAAAATTTGCCTATTAATCAACTCCCACTGCTCCTACTCACCCAAGACAGCCATATTTCTGAAATGACTCATGGCCCCCAAATAAAACGAAAATTTAAATCTTTTTGAAAGTATCTGTGCAGGTGTGCTCCTATTTTTATTTTGGATGTTTTTCTTTGCAATGTTGACTTCATACATTTCTTTTTTACTAATGGACTGAAAGAGAAAGCCAGTTGTTCTGTTCGTGATATGTTTGGTTTGGGGACTTTCATAAGCCCAAACTGACTTCTCAATTTCGACTGAAGAACAAAATGAAAAATGAATATTCACTCTACAACTGTCAGGTAAACTGAAAGCAGGAATAATGAAAGCAAAATTTCTGTACAGTAGCAATTAAAGACTGCAGATTTTTGAAAAAAAATTGATTAAAAAAATAAATAAATGCCAACACCATTATTCAATCAACTGTACATGTGGTACATACTGATATTTAATGAACTGAATATCACTGTGCTATAGTTGCAAAACTTGAGCTGACCTCAAGAGATAAAAATAGTTCTTCAGTTCCATACATAATTAAGGAAACAGCAATATTTCAAGCAGAATTTGACAGATTTCAATGAAAGCATTTTGGGGTTATCCAGTAACTTGTCTTACATTTTGGAAAGTATTATATTTTGCTCACATCTTCAAATAAGCTGCCATGATTTCAAATGGGTTTCTTTTTCAAACTAAATAGTATGCATTTTTTATTAAGAATGGGTTTATTACACAATTGAGTCCTGGGTTAAAGAAAAATATATTTATATATAATCACAAAGAAAAGTTTGCAGATTTTATGGAGATTTGTGCAGAATAGTCTCCAAAGTGTAGCAGCACCACCAACATTTATTCTGCAGTGCAACAGATGTAAACAATACAGAAAAAGCAAATAGACCTTCAAAAAGCTATTAATTTCATCAAGACTATATGATATCAATTCTTCAAAACAACATAGGATTAGAAAGATTTTCATTGAAGTATAAAGCAATAACTGAGAACAACACATTTAGAATTGTAGTGTTAAAGTTTTATGTCCAGATAACTCCAAAACTGTAGAAGCACGAAAAGCATGACCTGCTTTTCAATGTCTATCAGAACAATACAAAGTCCAGCATAGATTTTAAATAGGAGGTGGTAGGGTCTGTTAACAAAAATGTAGAATTCAGAATAAGGTCCCAGCTCCTGAGAGATCAGCATCAGCTTAAGACCATGCATACTACCAGGGACTGTGAAACGAAATGAATCTATAAAACTTTGCACTTATTCGAGATAAATCCTAACTATATGTGACATGTAAACTTTCTCACTGGCTGACAATGTCACTTGGTCCACAGCAGGAATTCTTTGCAAAGCAGAGGCAAATAGAAAAGGATTATTCTGAAATTGTTCCAGCAGGAAGAGCCACAGGGAAAAACGCAAATGTTACAGCATAGAGACTGCATATTATGCTTGTAATGCTCTACGGAGACAGATATTTGCATTAGAAACAACCAAGACTGCACACTGATTACCTTTCCACAGACAGACTAGCTGCTACGCACACGGGCACAGGAACACCTCTCTTAGACAAACAGGATGTGGGAGAAGGGGGCAGAATATGGTCAAGGTCTTAAAACTAGATCCTAGAGAGCACGGGAAACCAGACAACTCCAGGGAATTGCTAGACTTCCATTTAACACCCCTAGCACTGGCATAATGAATGCAAGCCTGAATCATGTTGCAGCAGAGAATTTCCTTATGAGGAGCTGTCTGAGGTATTAATTTTTCAGTTTAGAAGTTACCAGAATAATCATAAGGACAGAGACAGTAATCACTGAAGGATAATACAGAAAATAAAAGAGTAATTAATAATTTACATACTTAAAATTAGACAGAATAAGCTGCTGTCCCAGTATTGACCAAGTGATCCTGATGGATTTATGAGGCACAATGCTAGATACTGTATTCCTCACTCAAATATTTCTCTGCCTACAGGACAGCATTCACACACCAGATCTAGAGGGAAGCACATATCAAGACATTCCCTCTCCCATTTTCTGTAATGTTCCTTTCTCCTCTGTCAATCACAAGGGAGAAAAGCCATGACTGTTTTATACACTATTCCTTTCCTTTTCTATTAAAAGTCAAATATGGATTCATAGAGTATTAATGTAAAGACACCAGTTAATACTGAAAAGACAGCCCTCAAGCCAAAGTGGCAATAACAGCTGCATTATACTTTGACTACTTTCAGCAAAGATGTCTAAAAACTGACAAATTTGAGAAACTAATCACTGTACAGGGGAAATTAGTGCTAATTAAGTTAACCAAGTACCTGAACTTTTGCAACACAAAAACTGTAAAATAGATTAGCATTTTATTTACTGTTCATTATTAAGAGATGAGTTGCAGCTGAAATCACACTGCATTAATAAGGTCACAGACACAGTAAATTACTTTTTTACAAACTGAACACAATCACAAAATGCTTAAAATTGTATTATTCCCAGTCATGGGAACAAGGTGAAGATAGGATCTATACCTAGTGTCCATTTTCCACAGCCAGTAAAAATGGCATGCACTGACAAATGCACAAAATATACATATACCTTACATGAGGAGCACACGGGCTGTCTCTCTCACACAACTCAGTGAGGAATACAAAGACTGAACACATAATTTATTTTTCATAGACTCATATAACCATAAATTGGTTGGCTGGAAGGGACTTCTGAAGGTCATCTAATCCAACCACTCTGCAATGATCAGGGACATCTTCTTAGCAAGAGCCGCAGTACCACATGGAGGAACTGTGAAAAGTCACACCTAGCAATATATCAGATTGCTTGCTGACACAGGGCTAAGCTGTGGCCTCAGCTAAACAGACACAGGGGGAGAGGAAGGAGGGAGCCCCACTCAGTGCACACTGAAACAAGGGGATGCCCTCCCAAATTCACCAGCAAGACACAGAGCATCACTTCAGCAGGGAGTAAGGAGGAATCTTAGCACACTATCCAACACCTTCTGGCTTCTCTGCCTTACCAACCATTTACAATCACCCCCCTTCTATTGCACTGTTGGTAGACCCAAGGGCAAGATTATTTGGGAAAGCAAGGCAGGGCTGCAGCTCCTTCATCTCCCCTATGACACTCAGTACATGGTTGGTGATGCACCTGGCTGAACATGCATGATTTCACCCTTTACTCCTGCTCTGTCTGGGCCTACAATGAATCTAACAAAAAACCCCAAAACATAAAAACCACCACCACCATCATAACAACAAAATACTTCAACATTTTTTGTTCATCTCCTTATTTTAAACATTAAACAAGGCTGTGTAGTCAATTTAATTTTGCACCTAATGTGATTTTGAATTTCTTTTTTAGAAAAGTTTGTTTCAGGTCAAACCCACATAAACCCAAATGTTCAGTGACCTGACAGTGGTTTTTTTGTTGTTGTTTTTTTTTTAATGTCCTGGCAAAAAAAAAAAAAAAAAAGAAAAGAAAATGTCTCTGACGCTTTCTTTCTTTCTGGCTGCTTTCCTTTGCTTTATTTTAAAAGCAGTGAAAAGTTTGTGAGAGCAGTGCTTTGTTTTGAATGCAGTATATGTGGGGATTTGACAGGTTCTAGAAATCTTCAGCTTTGAGTATTGCCAGTCTTATTTTTTTTTCTGAGCCATCTGACTGCCTGATGTCCGCAGGAGTCAGTCAAAATTTACCAGCTTTTTAACAGAAATGCTGTGCATATGTACAGGAAAAATTGGACGCTCCATGTGAAATTATTCAGCAATCATTATGGGTAAGAACTCTTTGTTGGGGTCCATCATAAGCAAGCACAGAGTATCTTGCATGCCTTACGTAGCTCTCTGACAGAGGTTCAGCCAAGTCCCCAGTGGGAGCTCCCTGGGTTTCTTCAAGTCAGCTCTTTCACCAGGCCCACTCATGCTCTGTGAAAAGCCCTGCCAGCTGCTGCTGCACACACAGGAACCTCTGTCAAAAACAATTTTGAAAACTGCTGGTTTCACGTGCTGGCATCGGATCCTCTATTTTATCTGGCAATTTAAAGCAATTTTTAACTGGCAAGAACATCAAGTCAGCAAGTCAGTTGTGGAGTTCAAAGTGGTTTGTCTCGTAAGAATAGACTTTGCTTTACCCATCAGTAAATGTAAAATAAAAATTTAAAAATCCCCAATACTGATAAGTACTACAATAAATAACTGAAGGAAATGCTTCTCTCCCACCTTTGGAAACAGAAGGGAAGCATTAGGTGACTCGGTTGGCTATCACCCTAGAAAGAAACAAGGCAGCTCACAGTATTTTTGTTCTGGTTTGGCCAAATACCTTTGAAGATACCTTCAAATACCCTTTTGAAATTGATGTGCTAGCAATTCATTGTCAAAACTGCAATGACACATACTTAAATTTGCAATCACTTCATTGTAAAAGCATATATAGAAATACATTCTGTCTCACTTCTGATAAGAAAAACAGGTGATACATTTTTCCTGTGCCTAAGGTAAGCTTTAAAAGCAATCTGCTTGACAAGGTTTAACTTTAGGTCCTGCAAGCACTGGTGATGGCACAAAAGATAGCAGGAGAATCAGGAAATGGCAGTCATTGGAGACAAATCCTGAGACACAATCCCTGTACAAAAATAAAAAGGAGCTCCTGCAAGCCTTGAAAAATATCCTGCACACATTGATAAAAAAGCCTGTAAAGTCATTCTTCAAAAAAATAAACTGAACTGACATATCAAGTCATTATGACTTCTTCTTCGTGACCTTCCACTATATCCTTATGCACTAGATGAAACCAAACCCAGGGAACAAAAGTGCAAAGTAACAAAACCAGAATAATAGCTTTCCCTGTTTTGTTCCAGGGTTTCTTTGGAGAAGAGACTGCTATTTAACTCCCATGCCACTGAAGTCATATTCAGGCAAGCATGTGAAAACCAAGATATTTGACTTTGATACAGGACATCACACTGTCATTTTGTGTAATTCTTTGTTCCCCAAACTGGCTATTCATGTGCCCTGTATTTTACCTCAGTAAGGCACATCACTTTTAGTCTGCAAAAACAGAGGCAGCTCTGAGCAGTAGACAGGAGGTAGGGCAGCACAGACAGCAAGGCCACAGCATTTTAAGGCTGGTTGCACCCTGGTAAGGATCTCCAGTCTTTGCCCACCTGCACCACAGCTGTGGCTGGCACTTCTGCCTCTCCAGGCTGCCAGGGGTCAACCCTTACAGTGAACTAAAGGTATTTACATACAGTGATATTGCCTGCAGGAAAATATTATCAAATGCATGAACACTACCCAGGAAAGGCTTACTGTGTGTACTGTGACCGGTCAGACTGGGGAAAGAGCAGGCTGAACAGCCACGCTAATCCACTTCTCATCCTCCTTCGCTTGCCAGTGTGGGAACAACACAGGTACAGGATCAATCCTGAGATGCATTCCAGACTCTAGCATGAGGCTCCTCTGCAGTGCAAGCAAGTTTATTTCTGGAGTGATGCTTGTTTCTATGTTGTCACATGGCCAAGTGAATTAGTCCTTTCTTGAAGTCTGCTGGGAGGCAGGCTGTATGTATGGAGATGGGGCTTTGCCATGCAGGTCCAAGAACAGACTCAAGATACCTAAACATTATTCAAGGGCTCTGCAAAGATGGGGTTGTCACTGCAGTCATTTCTCAGAGGTGCCACTCAAGACACTGAGCACGCTGTAAGCAGGGTGTGCACCGCCAGAGAACTGACTCTGGAGGTTCAAATGTCTGCACATGCAATTATGTAACAGCAGACCACACACAAACTAGGAGCAGCCAGATCACTGCTATATACGATGCAATAATTTTATATTTTGCTTAAAACAAGAGTTTAATTTTCCAGGATCTTATAAATGACAGGAACTTGTGAGAAATGTGTATCATGTAAATAAGTCTCCTGGGTGACAACTATTAATTCCAAACAAAAATAAAACCAAGCCTATTCAGATACAGACAGTTTCCTTCCATTAGGAGGATGAAAAAACAAAGACTCCCTTTCCCTTTCTCACAGTTTCAAAGACACCTTACTAGAGTAGCAGTGATACACTCATAGCTGGGGGTTTGGGAACCCCAGGTTATACCATATGGGCAGAGATGAGGCAAACCAGCAAATCCCCCTGTGCAGACTGCCACACATTCAGAAACCTAACAAAGCAATGTGAATGTGGCTAATGAAGCAAGGGAACAGGCTCACAACCTGATCTACACAGAGAAACAGTGCCATAACTTTGGGGCTTTCTTTCGATTTTAAAGCAGCAAATTCTCTGCAGGCTTCTGCAAGGAGGTCTTAAACCCTTGTACTGACATCTGGATGTGTGAGTGAAATCACTCCTATCAGTGATTATCCCTGCTGTGGTATGGCAATTAAGAAGCTGTGTTGGTCCATCTCCACAAAGAATCCCAAGGCATTATCACCACCTACTTGCTGTTCTCACTCAGCACTACTGCCACTGGTTTCTTAAGGCAAAGGGTTTATCTTTCAAGAAAATTGGCTGAAAAGTTAAGGGCAGAACAGTACATTAAAGGTTTCCAGATCCCACAGTACTTCTGGTGACCAACATTCTGTGTATCTATTTTTATTCCTGCTTCATCCTCAATCCACTTTTTTTGTGAGTCATATCAGATTAGAAATACATTCAACTATGAGAAAAATCTTTTGCAACTGATCCAAAAAGAAACAATAACAGAAACCTCCACCTATTACATTTGCAGCCTCTTTAAGAAACAAACAGAAACAATGCAAGACACTGGAAAATACAGACAGGTTTCCTTATGGTCTTGTTTAGAAATGTACTGCAGCTGAAGTCACTTGTAGGATATCCTGTGGGTGACACATAAGGTAGTCAGTATAGGAGAAAAAGAAACTGGACATTTGAATACAATGCTTTGTTCTGTATTTTTGCTAAACAATCTGTAACTACATCTGTTACCCCTCCATCTCTATCAGTGCAAAGGACTTGTTTGGTTTGTCTCAGTGTATGGACACTAACTGAACATCCTAACTCTGAGTACTGTACACAAACTCCTCACTACAAGAAAGAAAATGAGGTTCTGAGGCACATCCAAAAGGAAAGCAAGTTCAGGAAGGGTCTGGAGCACCAGTCTGATGAGGAGTAGCCAAGGGAACTGGGGATGTTCAGCCTGGAGAGGAAGCTCAGGGGGACCTTATCACTCTCTACAACTCCCTTAAGGGAGAGTGTAGCCAGGTGGGGCTTGCTCTCCCAAGTAACAAGCAATAGGACAAGAGCAAGTGTCATTAAGCAATACCAAGTGAGAATGTGACTGGATATTAGGAAAGATTTCTTCACTGTAGGGGTTGTCAAACACTGGAACAGGCTACCCAGGGAAGTGTTGGAGTCACTACATCTAAAGGTATTCAAAAGACGTGTAAACGTGACACTAAGGGATGTGGTTTAGTGGTGGGCTTGGCAGTGCTATGTAGGATCAATCTTAGGGTCTTTTTCTAACTAAACCTTTTGATGTGTCTTTGATTGTACTACAAACTCATCACTGAATTCCTAAGCACTTTATTTTATCCTGTATTAATTCATGTGAACTGTGTATCAGGCCCTGCCACAAGAAATGCTGATGCATTTCTTGCAAGTTTTGTCATTGATTTTACTGCAACAAAAGTCAAGATGGCTATTTTTCAAGTTTTTCAGGGACCTAGTGCTTAATAAATAGTTTTACAGAGTCTCAACATCATCAAGTCCCAAGGCACAGCAGGGCTAAAATACCTTGGCAGGAAGTTTGAACAGAAGGTAAAAGTGTGTCCTCCTGCACCATCTCCAAATACACAGAGCTCTAATTAACAAAGCAGAAACATGGGTTGTTGGCCTTCACAGCGTGGGATACAGATCAAAAAGGAAACATGAAACTGAACATTACTCAAGCACAATAGGAAGCTCGAGATCATGCAGGATTTATTCACTACCAAAAATATTAGAGCCAAACCCGAACTCCCAAAAGAAAGTATCTCCAGTTTCACACTGTAAACAGGACACTTCCTTAGCTTTGTAAACAGGAGACCAATTTGAAACAAACTGCCAAACAACTCTACGCAATCCAGTGTTTCAGCCAAGAGCACCTCACCAGAAGCGGTGATACAAGTTCTCTTTTTTATCCAAAATGTGGAATGATTTAATCAATCTCATAAATACAATAGCAGGAATTTTGGAGGCAATTCTTGAATACAGCTTTAATCAACTGACTAAAAGATTATTACTAAATTTCCCTGCATTAGTGGGCAAATACTTACTTCAGAGAACGTCAGCACAGAGCCTTCATGATATTTCTTAGGACTCCTTTAGTACCCTGATGTCAAATCCCTGCAGGTGTACAAAAGCCAAAGCAAGCTAGGGCAGCCCTTCTTTAGGGTTGGGATCATACTAAAAGCTTCTGAGAGTTAACCCAAGGATTCTCAGCTGGGTAAGCAAAACTGAGCAGAGCTACACAAGAAATGGAGGAGAGTGGCAAGGAAAAGGGAAACAGCTGTACCCACAGATGTAAAGAGCCAGACTCCATGTTCCTGCTACTGCTGCACATGGAGAAAGGGGGAGACTGGGGAAGAAGAGCAGGATGGAAGAGATGGGAAAGGCAAGCACTACTTCTTAGGACCAATGTGTTCCACCCATCGCCACTCCTCTCTCAGCTGTAGTAGATACCATTGTGCAATGGCTGAAGTTGGAAGTGACCTCAAGAAACCACAATTACTGCTCTGGGGACAACAAGGAGATGGTCTGGTCAAAGAGACCTTTGAGATTCTGGCATCACATGCAGATGCCTACCCTGTGTTCAGTGCCAGTCCTGTAAGATATTTTAATTGTTTTTAAAGAGATCAGTCTGTCATTTGCTGAAAATATATTTTAATGTTAGCCAGACTATCCATAGAAAAAGACTGGAGTATAAAACACATAAACTCCTGCTGCATCTCTTGTACACACAGTATATCAGAGGTATAAAATAAAAGCCATTCCCTGTCCTTCTAATTTACAGCTCCCCAAAGGAGTTTCTTGCTGTAGAAATAACATACATTTTGTAGCTATGTTCAGTTAATGTAATTGCTACACACAGTCTAAAGAAGGAATGCCAAATACATTGCAGTGAATTTGTATATTACTGTGTTCAATAAATTTCTGCCTTGATAATTCTTTTCTAGTAAGTTCCTTTTCAATTAACAAAGATTTTAATAATGTAAAAATCATTTTCAGAAATCAACTAGCAACCTGAAAAACTGCCAGATATTATTATACATAACTGCTTTCTACCCGAATTCCATAAATTACATAGCTACCAACATCATGTAAAGACCTTAACTACCTTGAATAGTTAGGCTCAAATACTGGTCTAATAGTTCACTGTTCAACTAGGACTTCAAAAAAATGGTATCAAAAATGGGGGGGGGGAGGGGAGGGGTTAGACTCTAAAACAAATGCCCAAGTGCAATATTTTTATGATTTTAATGCTGATTTGCAAGCAACTATATCAAGTGTACTTAAATCACTTAATCTCACTTCCTTGTGCTTCTGTCCTTAATTTATGTATTCTGTACAGTCATTTGAACAATACTCTCAGGCACACAGGGTGACTTTTGGGGATGTCCTGTGCAGGGCTAAGAGCTGGACTCAATGATCATTCTTGTTCCCTTCCAACTAAAAATATTTTGTGATTCTGTGATAGGTGAGCATCTATTTTGCTATATTAGACAATATTCTAAAGATAAATATTATATTTATTCTGCAAATGCACGTACAAAAGACTCAGGCCTACGATATATATACTTTTTTATTTTTATAGACTAAATACAACTGACAAAAACATAGCAACAAAGCCTACAGAAAAGCCAAAGTTACATGTGTCTTCTTTGCCTCAGTCTTTGATAGTAAGACCAGTTTGCTTTGGGTATCCAGCCTCCCGTGCTGGAAGAGAGGGACAGGGAGCAGAATGAAGCCCCCACAGTCCAAAAGGAAATGGTCAATGACTTGCTACCCCACTTAGACACAAGTCTATGGAGACAGATGGGATCCACTCAAGGGTCCTGAGAGCTGGCAGAAGTGTTCACCGAGCCACATTCCATCATTTACCAACAGTGTTAGCAAATCTAGAAGGTCCAGTTACCTAGAGGGCAACAAACACGACACCCATCTACAAGGATGGCCAGAAGGATACAAGGAGAAGGAGAAATACAGGCCTGCGAGCCTGACCTCAGTGCAGGGGAAAGTCATGGCACTGCTCACCAACAGGGTGTCATCACACAGAACATGCATGGCAACCAGAGGATCACACTCAATCAGCATGGTTTTAGGGCAGGCAGGTCCTGACTGACCAACCTGATCTCCTTCTGTGACCAGGTGACCCTCTCAGTGGATGAGGGAAAGGCTGTGGATGTTGTCTGCCAGGACTTTATGTAGTGGGTTTACCTTGGCTGGACACCAAGTGCCCATCAAGCCTCTCTATCACTCCCCTTCTCAGTGGGACAAGGGAGAGAAAATAAGATGGGAAACAACTTGTAGCTTGAGGCATTTTACTAAAGCAAAAAAAAAAGTGAAAATTTAGTGTGTATAAACAAAGAGAAAAAAGTTTAAGCTCTACTTTCCATCAGGGGGATGGAATGCCACTTCCCAGGAAGCAAAGTTGCAGCACACATAGTGATTGTTCCAGAAGGCAAACACTGTAAAATAACAAATGTCCCCCATTCCTTCTCCCTCCCTTAGCCTTTATATCTGAGCTGATGTCACATGGTATGGAATACCCTTTTGGTTAATTTGGGCCTGGCTGTGTCCCCTCCCAGGATCTTTCCCACTCCCAGCCACCTGATAGGGGCAGAATGTTATAGAGACAGCCCTGATGCTGTGCCAGCACTGCTCAGCAGTAGCCCCAGCACTGCTGCGTCATCAACACCTTTCTAACCACCAATGCAAACCACAGCACCGTGAGGGCTGATGTGGGGAAAATTAACAGGGTAGGAAGGGCCTGCAGAGGGATCTGGACAGGTCTGAGCATCCAGAAGCACCTGGAATGATGGCCCAAGGGCAGTTGTATGAGTGCTGAGTAAACAGTGGGGCTTGGTGATCTTGGAGGTCTTTTCTGACCTAAACAATTCCACAATATCTAATTTTGCAAATACTTGGTACACGTGGTTCATAAAAAAATATAGTTCTTTTTACTCAGCTCATTTACATATAAGCTATTTGAGTTTTCATATTACACTGTCCTGTACAACTTGAATCCCTTGACTTTAACAGAATTATGAAGATGGTCAAATTTAAGCACATGATGAATATTGCTGCACTAATGATCCCCTGTGAATTTTCTATTTATGCCTGTTCCTAGATGTTTTACGAAGTACAAAATCTCTGTGGCACGACAGTGGAAAAGAACTCCCAACATTATTTTAGATTTTTAGCACTGTTCAGTTTCTACAAATCCAAACAATACAACTATCAAGTTTTCTTTTCCAGTTGTTTAGGAATTAGCTGGCCTAATTCAGTTTCATAGCAATACTTTAAAAGCCCCAAACAAAAACCAAGAAGTTTCAAGAGACTGTCTGAAGAATTTATAGTAACTTCTACTGTGATATACATCTGCCTGATAAAACATATTTCAAGTTCCTTTAGAGAATTCCTTTATGCTGCTTGCTGCTGAGTCAGGGTTGGAATTCTCATGCAATATCCTTTGATATTTAAGTCCAAAATGTTAATTATACAGATAAGAGACATCATTAAAGTCAGATAATTGTAGACCAAAGTGCATTACTGCAGGGAAATTAGTAAGGCTTTTTTTTTAAACTGATGAAGCCTGAAATACATATTTTTATACAAAAACTAGAAAACAAGGAAATAAAGCCTATAAAAACAATTTATTCTGGACATTTTACAGTTTACACAGTTTTATGTTACCAGAGTCCTCTAAAAAATGTATACATGCCTATTATAAAAGAACTCAGTAAGTGTATTCCAAAAGTGATGGTCTATACCACCAGCGATACCAGAGACATTTCACAGAATCATGGAAACATAAAAATATAGAATCATGGAATGGTTTGGGTTGAAAAGAACTTTGAGGATCATCTAGTTCCAATGCCCCTGCCATGAGCATGGACACTTTGGGCTAGATCAGCTTGATAAAACCCCTTGAACAGACCTCTCTGGGCAACCTGTGCCAGTACCTTACCACACCCACAGTAAAGTATTTCTCCTAATACCATAAAATCATAGAATGGCTTGGACTGGAAGCCCCTCTATCCTCTTTAAAAAATCAACCAATCAAACAACCAAAAAAACAGAAAACAACACAATCTTCTCCCAAGAGCAGACACTTAACATTTATTTGGTGAGAGAATACCACCCAAATCACCATATACTTTTACCTGTGATGAGGCATCAGCCAATACAGGGAAGAAGAGGGTACAGTTAATGGCATACATCCATTCGGACTGGCCCTTAAAGAGCCAAAAGCTGTTGGCAGTTCCCCAGAATTATAAAGTACAGTTTTTCTTTGTATTTTGGTGGTGCACAAGAAAATTAAAGTTTGAAAATTCCTTTTATTTTTGGAATCATAATGAAAACCACAAGAGCACGGAATTATCTCAAGTCATCTGATGTTATGGTTTCAAATCCACATCAGAAGATACTCATTCCATGGCTTTCAGTTGTTTACATACTGAAGTGACCTGACACTATGCTGTCTGTTCTGTTCTGTCTATTCTTTAAACTCTGGAGTTTGAAGTTTAAAATATGTATGGTGATGCTTAGTCTGAAGATACAGACTAGGCATACTTTCCTAGACTAAGTAGATGTTTGTTCAATAACTGATAAGAAAAAGCATGTGATGTTTCTGTTAGACATTATATAGTAACTAATATTATGTACCACTTTTTATCTTCTACTTTTCATCTCCAAGTCCACATAAACAACCAAAATAGGAGAAACAAAATATCAGACTTCTTGTAATTAGGCAGTATTACCTGCATACTGCAAACTGGGAAACTGAGTCAAAATAGAACAGTGGAAGCATCTGGAAGACCTCCGTGTTATTCTGATGAACTCCAAAGTACTTAACTTAATAGCATTAATAAACACTCTAAGTGAATACCAGTACTTGTGCTATAAATGTCACTGGCACCTCCAGGACACTTTAAAAAATTGATTAGTTCTACACTGGACTGCTGAATCATCAATGACAGTCCTTCAACTAGGACAAGAGGATGTCTTGTAAGCAAGTTATTTATATTCTTAATATCTTCAGCAGAAAGCACAGTCTGGTTAGGTTTAGTAGTCATTAAACGACATTTTTTTGTATGTGCTGCCCTCATCTATAGATTTCTTATCAGATCAACTTCAGCCTTAAGTAAAAGCAATTACAAATAGGCCAACTTCTTTTAGTCTGAAAGAAGAAAGGCAATATTGAATCATGCACACTGCAAAGGTTTGTTTTGGCTGGGAGTAAGACCAAGCCTCCGTATTAAACTCTGTGTATGCAGCACCACTAGTTTATCCGGCTTGGAATCAAAAGAAAACTGGAACTCAAAGGATTTTTTTTTTTTTTTTTAAGTAAAATGTGCAGGTGGTCTTGGACTTCCCAAGGTATTTTTTCGAAGCTGAATGGGCCTTGTTTCCTCTTCAGTATCTCTTTTAATTTCACAACCTAATAATCATGGCCATCAACCCAGAACAGACTATTAAACTACTTCTCGTCTTTGCTGTGTGTTTTGAGACACTGTTGTAACACATTTACCCCAATGTATCGTGTGCTCTCAGATTCCATTCTGTATTGTCACGTCTGCAAATATTTACGAAGCAAAAAATACCGTCTGACTCAGCAATGCAACTCACATGTCTTTCATGCTGTTCCATATCATTGCTTCAGACCAAAACAACACAAAAACACCACTGCGAATTGTAAAAGGCGGAAATACTCTTAGTGGCCTACAGCCAATTGTGGTCTAAGCATTTGCTTGTGAGCTCGTCACATGCATGCAACATTTGGAATACTGCTCAAAACCTTTGGCTGCACAAATACAGACCCTCGCTCAAGGAACTCAAGCATCAGTTTTATTTGAGTAAAATCACGGGTATCAGCAGCTGATCTGCTCTAAATGTTGCAACCCACACCCAGCTCCACTGGCCGCACCAGAACCCACGGTCCTTTGCAGAGAAAAAGCAACAGGATTCCCAAGCACAGGGAGAGAGCAAGGCTGCAGCATGCTAGGGGGCTGCATGTGGTCTTCATCAAATCTGTGACCTCTTCAGTACGTCCATTACATCCACTCAAGAACTGCAGTAGTGTCTGACTTCAGCATGGGCACGTTCACTGTAGGCTGCAAGGTTCAGTAGTGTCCCAGCCAAGATGAAAGGTAGGATGTAATTACACACAGATCTGAAACCCTCCACCAGCCCCAGTACTAGCCCACCTGGTACCCACCAAAGATCAACCACTGCAAGTTACCTTGGATAATTTTAAAAGTATAAACCTTAATCAAATTGTTAAATGATTACAACTAGGAAGATAGCAATTAGCTAATCACTTCAGAGGTTTGTTCTCTTCATCACTACAAGAAGCAGTTTCACTACGGGAAGCCTTCTGAGGAGTAAAACACCCATCATACTGCCATTAATATGAAAACTTTATTTATATTAGGGGTTAATGATTTCTTTATTGACTATACAGAGAAGATCAGAGTAATACACATTTTGATGTTCTAGGTACGTAAGTTTTCAATGAAAAAGGTTGTTTGAAGTTTGAGCTGGATGGAAGCTTGCTTAGCTTAGTTCAGAGATGGTCTCACTTCTTCTATGAAGACAGCAGGTTAACAAGTCATGAAGCTTGGTAAAACACAGAATTATTATAAAGAACAAAACAGAAATAACAAATATGCACACACGTACTTTCTTCTTTAATGAGATTAAATTCTACTTCAGTATCAGAAAAAACTACAATTCTGTCCTGCTTCCTGATTCAACATTTCCATTCTAAGAAAAAAATCCTCCACCTTCTCTAAGTCTTCTTTCAGTGACTAGGAAAGGCATAAAAAATAATATTAAGTTCAATATGGCTCCAAACATTAAACAAAAACATTTTCCTAAATCAACTGTATACCCATTACATGCATTGTATACATGCTGGAAAATAAACACTGGCAAATACATTCTTGGAAATGGCTCAAGTGACTGGGTTTTTGAAAAGGGTTTATAAAACATATAAATTATGTCAACTGGAAGATGTTAACTCGAACACTGATGTTAACTTTGACCATTTGCAAGGAGAACATCCCGCATTTTGCCATTTAAGAAGGTACAGGGCAACGTGCAAGAGCAAGTTCTCCCACGTGAGGCTGGAACACACCAGGCTGCTCCCTGGTCAGAGGCCCATCACTCTTCTCAAAATGAAAGTCGTGGACTCTAGAGGTGAATTTCAGCAGCGCTACTTTTACGCGGTCTCCCCATTCATTCCCCGTGTGGCCACGGCACACGACCACGTTTACTCGAGGCACCTTGTCCCACAGCGCTGCGCTGCAGACCCTGGGCAGCACCTGGGCTGTCCGGGACATCCTCTGCCGGGGGATCCCGGAGGGAACCGCTCCGGAGCTCAGGCTGATCACCCTTCCCACGGGGCGGGCGGTGTCCGGGAGTGCGCTGCCGCCCGGAGGGGTGCGCACCATCCCCGGCCATCCTCAGCGACGAGGCCAGTCCCGGTGAGGCAGAGCCCAGCAGATCCAGGGAACGCCAAGCCCTGGCTCAGATCCTCCGGTCGAGGAAGTCCCGTAACCCGGCGAGCCGCACGCCGCCAGCCCTTACATGAGTCGAAGGCGGCGGAGCTGTGGCAGGGCCGGGAGACGATCCCGGCCCCCATCCCGCCGAGGAGCCCTGGGGCGACGGCGGCGCCCCCGACACTCCGCCCCTGAGAGCCGCCGCTCAGCCGCCGCTCGCCCCGCTCTGCCCCGCCGCCGGCACATCCCAGGCACACGGGGCACACGGGGCACACGGGCCCACGGTGCCGATGGACGCCCGGCGGGCCCCGCCTGGGCAGCCGGGACCGAGCGCTCCGAGTTGTCAGGAGCGAGGTGCCCCCCGCAGCCCAGCGGGGCCGACTCCCAGCAGAGCTCCCCGAAGTTGCCCCGAGAAGTTTGGGACCGCCCGGAGGTGCAGAGTCCCCTCTCAGCGCACACCTCCCTCCCTCCGGCCACCTGGGCACCCGCTCCCGGACCGGCCTCCGGCACCGGAGCCCAGAGACCCCACGGCCTGGCCGACCCCCGGGACGGAACCCGCCCGGACCGACCCCAGCCGTCCTCTGGGCACGCGGCCCTCGCTCCGGGACAGGGGAGCGGCACCCCCGAGCGCGCCTAAGGGCAGCAGCAGCCCTTGGGAATAAATAAGGCAGCGGGACACTTACCATCTCGCCTGATGTTGGAAGCCCGCAGGGCTTTTATAGATCCGCTCTGGGCAGGGGCGGTGGTGCCCTGCCGGCTGCAGAAGTTCGCACAGACGGCGGCGTAGAGCAGGAGGAGGATGAGCAGTTGCATTGGGACCGGCTGCGAGCGGGACCGTGTCTGCCAAGAAACGGGCTCTGCTCTCCCGCCGAGGGTGCTTCCCTCGTTCGTGTTCTCTTCCTCCTTACCGGACTTTTGGGTTGTTGCGGGTTGCTTGTGTGTTTGGGGGAGTTGTATGCAGTGGGAGGGAAAAAGGCACAAATCCCCGAAAAAAAAAAAAAAAAAATAGCCCCAGACCCCAGAGCACGCGAAGCAGCGCTCACCGCCGCCGCGCTACTCTGCGAGCTGCCTCAAAACTTCCTGCATGCTCAACTCTGGGCTGCCCTTCTGGGCCGGCCAAACTCGGCAGAGGTGCGGAGCGGCCGGGCCGGGCCCGCCGCCCACTCCCCTCGTCCGGCGCGGCCGTGCCCCAGCAGCAGGCGGGGGCTGCCGCAGCCGCGCTCCCCCTGCCGCGGCCGGGCTGCGCCGCGCCTCGCACCGCCCCGCCCGCCGCGCCAGCGCCGGGAGCGCCCGCTCTCCGCGCCGGGCCCGGCCACGAAAGGGGGCCCGGGGAAAGGGGGCGGGAGCGGTGCCCGGCCCTCCCCGAGCTACCGGCCGCGCCGTCTCCACGCCGGGCAAAAAGTGGCAGGAGGGATGGTGCGGGGAGGGGGCTGTCCCGGTGCGCAGGGAACGGCGGGCTCCCGACCCAGCCGCCGTGTGCCAAGGGCTCTCCGCCAGCGCAGGGGCCGCGCACCCGCGGGTCCCGTCACCCTCGGGCCCCTGATGACCACCTAAAAGTCGTCGCTGGGCTGAATGACTCAAATCTCCAGGGCGAGTGAGGACATTCAGTGGGACAACTGGTTAATAACCCGCAGTTGTCCCTGGAATAAATATATGGGCTTCTTCTGTCATGCCAAGCAGTGTCCAAAGCCTTTAATAAAAATTTAGTTCCTACTAGTTTAGCCCCTCATTAAATTGGGTCTGGTATTAAAAGATTGTGTTACTGCCTGGAAGAGTTTAGGTCTAAACCAAAGATATGTGAGGGTTGTGATCAGATTGCTAGTTTAATAATCTTTTTTCTTTCCATTAGCCGCAATGAAAATAATCAAAAGGAAGATGCAGAGAAAAAAAGAAGAAACACTCAGGTTTTAACAGTTCTCTAATAAATGTTTCCCTACTCAGTTTTTTTCTTACAAGTTTTTATGCAGTCTTAGCCAGTCTAACAAACTGTTACATGCTGCCAGATCTTTAACAACACGAAACATACGTCACTAGCAGAAGAATGTCAATATGGTGCTGTATCAGGAGTCTTGGATGAGTCCTGCAACACTGTGAGGACTGCCTCTGGCTGTGTGAAGCATTTTCTCCAAGAGCATGCTAGGATGACAATGGGACTGAAACATCTTGTATGTCTTAAGAAACCAGTAGGGTGCAATTCTGTTATGCATAATTCATGCTTCTTTATCCCTTTCATGTTCCCCAAAACTGACAGCGAACCTAATCCTGCTCCCATGTGGTAGATAATGGAAAGGCTCCAACAGTGCCTTCATTTGTGAGCAGATGTGCCTATATTTTAGGTACCCATTTCAGGGGGAACTGGGTGAACAGAGGGAAGGTGGCCAGTACAATCATCCTAATAGAAACAAAGTCAAATAGAGGACACAACGTGAGTGAGTGTGGGGGAGCTTGGGAGATGTTCTCTGTTCATCCAGTCAATGTATCTGCCTCTCTCCAGTTACCTTACACGGAGTTGCTAGAACATGCCAATAGAATCCCAGCTCCCCAGCTCTCTTCTGACCTTTACCACAACTCGTGGTAAAGTCTTGCCTTTCTTAGTGCCTTCAGACCTTCCTTCTCTTTTAGATTCAGGATGCTGGAGCCTGTAATTGGTTCTCTTTGGGGAACTGGCATTTTAAGGTGAAAGAGAAGGAGGCAGAAGGACAGATTATCTTCCAGCCAAAAGTCAGACGAAAGGTGTTTTGACAGTATCTGAGCAGTTGCACAGTTCAGTCAAGAAATGGCACTATTTCCAAGGCTGTTTCTCTTTCTATATCCAAATTCATCCATATAAAATTGCTTATATAAAATTCATATGTCTTCCCAAGACCTGGGTCTAGAGACAGTCTCTCTGGCCCCATGCCTTCCTGGCTGCAAAGGACCAACTTTAACAGAAGAGTGAGAGAGGCTTTTGCCTTAAACACTCCACAGATGTTTGGCTGACATGCTGCCTGGCTTGATAGAGACTGTAAGTTTAAGCTTCCTCAATCTGATCAGGGCACAGAAGTGAGGTTTCCTCAGCACTTTTTTTTCTTTTTTTTTTTTTCTTTTAATTTTTTAAATTGTTTTATTTTAAGAGTACATAGTGTTGTGGTACATAAGATGAAATTCCTGTTTATGTACCTGGTTGCTTAGAGCATTCTCAAGCAAAACAGCATGAAGCCTCATAAACTAGACAATTATGGAGATGGGCAAGTGGATTCCACCACCAGCAGCTTTGGTACATATTAAGAGGAACCCGGCATAACTCCTATAATATGCTCATGGTATATTTCTGTTTCTCCCTGTACAAAGCATGGGATGGTGCCACTCTTTGTTCTTAAGGCAAAAAATATTTCTGTAGCAGAACAGACAAGTCTCTTTCTCAGGTCAGAAAAAAGGGAATAGCTTCTGGGGTCCAAAACAAAGGCCTAGCTCTGTGAATTATCAGAAATTTATTTTAGCCCTAGTATAAAAAAACCCCCAGATTTTCCAGTTTGATGTTCAGGTGTACAAAAGATTTTGGGACTGAGAAGCAATTGGTAGACTGTTAGAGGAAAGGCCTGCATTCCAATGACTGTTGCTATAGCTTCTGAGTTCACTTTAGAAACCAGAAAAGTATCTTTATAATAAGGTGTCATAGAACCCTCGTCAAAGAGAGAGAAGTTTGGACTATACTCAGACAGTTTTATAAGCGTATCACTGGGTCTTTGCTTTCTGGCAAGCATTCTAGCACATTACTAAGTGTTTGGGATAATTTAAAGCATCAGGTGGCCTCTACAGGAAGACCTATAGCAAGTCATGGTTGCTGCACAAAAGGACACACGGATGTATGAGTGTGATAACCTAGGTAATTATGGATTTGTTAGCTCAGTTGGGATTCTAATAAAAAAGTCTTCGCAGCTGATACAAAACTCAATTAATAGGAATTAAAAAGAAAATAATATAATTACTTTCCATCAACTTGGAAAATCTTATCATGCTAACTTGGAAATCTGGCTGACAAGCAGAATAGCGTCCAGTTATGGCTTTCATAACATACCAGTTGGTACTGTATGATTTGAATCATATGAAATGAAAGCCATGCATAGTAAATGTTTTCAAAACTTCTTAAGTGACAGGCTTAAAAATGCTTATGAAAAAGCGAAACCTTATTAAATGGATTCTCTTTCAGAGAGTGCCACATAGGCTAATTTTTTACATCTGCATTGGTTTACATTTCCAACAATGACCTGTGAAAAATGCAGTTATTCCTGATGACTTTGAAGATGACAAAAACTTTGGAGGAGTAACAATAGGATGATTTATAGCATTGGTGATATATTAAGACAGATGTGTAGATGCTGGATGTAAGTGTAAAGTTGAGCCGTGGCCCAGTTTATGTTTTGAAATAGTCACTGGCAGCACTGCCCAGTGCCTGTGGCATTCACCTCACCTCATTTTAGTCCTCTGGAAGTTCTGGGTGTTAGCCAGTCACACAGGTTCTCACTGTTCATGGAGAGAAATGGATTCCCATCAGATGGCCCTCTAGCCCAGAGGTTTCTGGCAGTCATGCTGGGATGGTTTGGAAGGTCCAGTTTCTCTCCACTGACTATGGAGACAGTACAGGGAACAAATACATTCATAGTTATAGGATGGAGCATTTAATCCTAGAAAGAAGTGATGCAGAAAAATTGATGGGGGTATATTGTCAAGGAAGTCAATAGGTTGTAGCCACCTCTGTTATCATTTGTTGACTGGGAGATACTCCAGAGTACAGTTTTTCTATGGAGCACAAATGCACTGTTTGTCCAGAACATTTGAACTATGTTGATTAAGTAGCAAAACCCAAGATCTCTGTGAGTTTCCTCTGGGATCCTTGAACACTTATTTAAAGAAGGGAATATCAGTTAGAGTAGGGGCATTATGCCTTCTTCTGTTATTATTAAACTGCTGCTTCAAGTTCCTATGAATGAAGCCTTAGAAAGGATCATAATAAAATGGGAAATACTGAGAGGAAAACCACAGGGTTAGCTGGAGGTTGAGAAACATGCCACTCAGGGAAAAGCTTTAAAAATCACAAGCTGTTTAGCTTGTCAAGGAGAAAACCAGAAGGGTCACAGCTACCTCCCGGAGGTAGGATATTGATTCTAGAAGGCTATTCTGTCTAGTGGACAATGACATATGAAGGTGAAAGCTGGAGATAGACAAATTAAGTTTGGAAGTAAAAGGCACATTTTTCTCTCTGGAAAGCTATGTAAGTATCAACGTTCTTCACCACTGAAAATCTGAAAGGCAAGATTTGATGCTTTCCTAAAACCAGTCAAGTGGTTTCAAGCTGTGCTTAAGAACTCTTGGGGTCTATCGATCATTTCCAGAAAGTTGGTAAAGGCAACAGAGGAAAGCCTGTTCATATGTTCTATACTACAAGCCACAGACAAATTTTTAAGTGATTCTTCAGTTTATTGGAAAACAACTAAAAAAAAATATATATCTCCAAGGATTAATTCCAGGCACTGTGATTTCTGTTATATAGGAGGGCAGTGAAGTGAGGGCAATGATCTCATCCCCCAGTTTATAATCTGTGAATAAGAGAAAAGAATTGAGCAGAGGTGCATGGAGTAGGATGGAGAAACATCACAGAATTGCTAAAATATGTTTTAAGTAAACAACTTTAACCATGATGGAAGACCGAAAGAATGTAAGGAAAATTAGACCAAAGCCATTATATGTCTGGAATTAGAAAACACAGGCAGAGTCATGTGTTACTTAGAAAATTGCCCCAGGCAACATGACATCAAGAAAGAAAGTGCAGCACAGGGATCTATGGCCATATTTCCTACTTGAGCTACAGGCAGTGATTCAACAGCACACATAGAAAATCCCCAATGAAACTGATCACTTCAGGTGATCAGACCTAACAAACACAAACCCAAGCACTGCTGCCTGGTATCACTACAAACATAGCATAGATTTGTGGAACCTCATGTTAAAACACTGAACATTAGATCTGAGCTGCAGACATGCAAGAGGTGCTGCTGTTTATCCTCCTCCAGCAACCAGCTGTGCAAAGTCACTTTTCTGGCCCACTCTTGAGAACAGCTGCAGTAAGCTTTGATTTATCCAGTCTTCTGATTTTCCTTCTTGTGCCTGCACCACTACAGGATGCTGTACCCTTCTCCCTTTCAGTGCATACCTGCTTCTGGTCCCGACACTTAAATCACTTTTGTTGGCTTTATGTAACTTGGATAGTTCTCCACTGCAAATGTTGAGACAAATATTGCACCAACATGCACATAGGAAGGGAAAGAAAAATAATACCCCAAGCTGAACACTCTGATATATTAAATTTTGAGAAACTGCTATATCACTCAGAGCGTCTCCCTGGTACCTAGTGACATATAGTGTGCACACAATATTCTGAGTCACGCTTTTAAAAACTGAAGGTAATCCACAATGAAATAAGAAATGTTGCCCTCCTGAGGTTAAGTAATTTTTGCACCCCATTTATATCAGTTTAACCAGCACTTAGACATAAATTCAGGTTTAAAAATATTAGGCTCTGTTTTGTTGTAAGTTTTTTCATAATAAGAAAGTAATAGCTTCAAAAAGACTGTATTTCTTCTGTAGCCCTGTTCCCAGGTTTGTAGGTTTAAAGAGGCCTTTCTGACATGATAGTTTGACTTGCATTAATAAGCCAAACCATTTTGCTATCTGACCTCTTGCTTTGTTTTCTTAAAAGCATGGTATCTTTTAGAAAAAGAAAATATAAAAAATTGATTTTAAAATAGTAGGAAATAAATTTTACAGTATCTTGAGACAGAGAATCACCCACCATGAGTGTTAGGTAATTCAAGTGATTAATGATTGTTTTTAGATTTTTTCCCCCCTCTCTGGATATTGTGCTGTGAATAAACAGTAATGGTTTATCAGGATCCTGTGCTTGGTCCTCAATATTTGGATGGAAATAATCAGAAATTATTGGTTTGGATTTAGTAAAAGAGGTGTTCTCAAGCCGTTGTATCTTCTACCTAACCAGTTGCATTATTTCTGTGGTGAGTTTCTTTGCACCTGTCAAAATTATGTCAGGTTTTGTTTGTCTTCAATACATTTGAGTTAGAAAACTGTCATCTAAAATTTTAGAGAAATTCTAGGAATGTTTTACTACTGCTAGTATGAGATTGCTAGGATCTGATGTTTCAGACTCAGAATTTTTCATGGTAATTCACGCCTTCTGTCTGCATGGTGCAGATGCTGCTTCACAAATACAGCAGTGAGTTTTAGTAAGAAAAAGAACAGTAAGGTGTAGGTTTTCTGTGTGTAATACTGCCCAGACATTCCTTCTGGACTGCCCTGTGTTCTCTCCTCGGGGCAAGATGTATTTGCTTTCTCTTGACTTCAGCATCTATTTTCTTCAGGATGTTTTCAGCATGGGAACATTTTTCAAATTCTGCAAATTATTATGTTATAAACAATTTAGGAGATATCACCCAAGCATTGTTGTAACAACTGAAATGCATCTTCATGCTGAAGCCTGGGAGCAATAACTTGTGTCTTGGCACCACAAAAGATGGCACGTGAACTTCTTGTCAGCTGCTGTGCTGCAGTTGGTGCTCAATAAAGAATAGTGTAAGAGATCAATTATCTTTGGTGATTGAAGATTTCCTCTCAATTGCCCAAGGTTGAAGTTCTGAGCAGCCATCATACATATGGGTCCTATGTAAATTACTCTACTCAGCCACCTATACAATCAGAAGTTTATTGAGTTTAGAGATTTTATAAGGACTGAACCTTGAAGTTATGTAAAACTCTTTCTTATCCTCCCAGGTTAAAGTTTGCTTTTAATCCTTTGTTAAGTTCAACAGAACACCACTGACTCACATTGTCAACAGCTTCAACACTGCCAAGCCATGATGCTGGGCTTTTTTTTTTTCATTCCCTCATGGGTAATTTCAATCCTTTTTGAGGTCTGGGCGCACATGTGCAGTGGAGATACTACCTAAATTTGATCATCCAAAAACCTCAGCCCTTATTTTTTCTATTTTTCTTTCCCACTGAAGAATTTTCCAGCATCACTTCTTAAGTAGGGAAGGTTCTGGCTTGCAGTGAGAAATGTGCAGTGCAGAATGGAGAACCCTTTATCCATTGCTGACCCTCTTGGTACTGAGTTTAGTTATGTTGTTGGGAACCAAACTTGTCATATTTCCTCTTGATTTGCCTGTATTTCACAGATAGAGCAAAATGAAGACTTTTCAGTCATTTCACAATCAATAATTTGATGTCATTAATGGAAAAAATCCAGAACGTAAAAGTCAAAAATGCAAAACTCTGAGGCTCAAAATTCAGACCTTTTATCATGGAATCCTAGAATGGTTTGAGTTGGAAAGAAAAATAATGATGATTTAGGGAAATCCCCCTGCCATGGACAGGGACATCCTTCATTAGATCAGGTTGCTCAAAGCCCCGTCCAACCTGACTTTCAACATTTACAGTAGTGGGACAGCCAAAACTTCTATCAATGACCTTTTCCAGTACCTCACTACCCTTACAATGGAAAAAACCAAAACAATTATTCCTTACATTCAGTCTGAACCTCCCCTCTTTTGCTTTAAAACCATTGCCCCTTGTCCTGTCATTACAGGTCCTGGTAAAAAGTCTCCCTCATCGGCCCCATAAGCCCTGTTTGGATATTGAAGGAAGTCAATAAGGTCCTCCCTGAGACTTTTCCAGGCTGAATTTTGCCAGTTCTTGTCTATAGCAGAGGTGTATCCGCCCTTGGACCATTATCAGGGTCCATCTGTGGACCTGCTCTAACAGGTTGCTGTCCTTTTTGCACTGGGGCCTCCAGAGCTGGATGCAGAACTTCAGGTGGGGTCTCACAAAGGGGGAATTGAGGGGGGGAAACACCTCCTTGCCTTGCTGGCTACACTTTTGATGCAGCTCAGGATGTGGTTGGCTTTTTGGGCTATGAGCGCACATTGACAGGTCATGTCCATTTTTTCATCCAATGATATCTCCAAGTCCTTCTTCCCATGGTTGCTCTCAATCCATTCAGTCCATATTGATACTGGGCATTGCCCTGACCCACGTGCAGAGCCTTCCAGTCACCCTTGTTATTGTAAAATGCACTCTGCACTTACAGTTTGGGTTTGGTTTTTTTAATGAAGATTGCTTTAGATTATAAGAAAAACAGAAGCTGTATAAAACTGATAAAAAAATACAAGAAACCAGATTTTCAAATGAAATTGTTTTATAAATATTGGAGAAAGTATGTGAAGCATACTTAGGATTTTCTGTTAAATATATGCAGTTTTAAAATTAACTTCCTAAGAAAAAATATTTTGAATCTGCTTTGGATGGCAATGAGAGTCTTCAACTTCTCTTAGGAGCACCAGTACCAGATTAGTGGGAATGCATTCAGTCTGCCCAATCTTTCTTGAGATCACATTGTCATACAGAGGAGTTGAGTTCACAGTTTTATGCACACAACACATTAACACAAACTAGTTAACCACCTGGCCTTGGTTAAGCAGAATTTGTGCTGATACTGTGCTAATGACCTTGCACTATCATTAGATTAAATCAGTCTCCTGGGGGAGAACCCAACAAGGCATGCTAATTCAATGCATTGCTAGGAAGTAGCATGTACAGCAAAATATATTTTGTCATTTATTGAGCTCGATTTTAATTCAGAAGTATTAAATTAAATACCAAGGCCTCTCCAGAGACCTCTGAAAATGGCAGAACAAGATACAAATATGCAGAAGAAAAAGACAAGGAAAAGAAAACTTTGTGCACACCTACAGCAATTGTAGACATTTTAAAATTGGTGTACTCAATAATTGTCAGGATAATCTGCTCTAAACATAGATTGAAAAAGCAAAACTTAGAAGGGTAAAAAAAAATTTGAGGGCTAAATCTGCTGTAGACATGGTATATTCCATTTACAGTCTGAGAGAAAAGCAGGTGCCACCAGAGGGTGCTTGATCTCACATGCTATTTTCATAATTAACTTGGGAAGTGTTGAGTTCCCCTTGCCCTCCCCAATGGCTTTCTTTTTGCCCAGTAAGACAAATGTGGATGATTAGCACAGACTTAGATGTCTAACTTAAGAAAACCTAAGTTACCAATCAGTAGTTAAACTTAAATTACCAATCAGGAGTTAGAACATTTCTGAAATAAAACACTTTATGAATAGGACATACGTTGTCATTACTGTGTGTGAAAACTTTTTTTTCAGAGGATTAAATATACCTAATGCAGATAAATCATGACTTTGCAGTACAAAGGGAGATAGTCTCTAAAACCTTTATGCCACTTGTTGCAGTGCTTCAAGTTATGAAGTGAGTGGGGCAGAAGGTGGGAGGAAAAGAAAACTGAATCCCTGAGGCAGATGAGTGACATGGAAGGGTTTCTACACCCACCTGTGTGTTGTTGCAGAGATGACACAAACCAGATTTCTCACAGCTGGTTTTCAGCTCTATGTTTCTCATTTTTCTGGATGCCCAGCTGGAGACAGTAGAGTCTCATTAGAAGAAGTTCAGAGCATGCATAACTATATTTGAAGTTAACAGTAGTTGTTAGCTGTTTCTTGAATATGTGTAATGCTAAATAATACCAAACATTATAAATCTTAGTGTCTAGAACTAGTGGAAACTTAATCTTTCTGCATCCCAATCCCATTTTATAAAGGGGGTGATGTACTTCATTATACGTTTTAGCACCCAAATTAAATGACTGATAGATAAAATCCTGCATCTAACCATAGATATGTCTGTATCACAGACAATAATTGACAGTTTTTGAACAGTGTTAATGTGTCTATCTAAGAATAAGCTGAGTTGCACTCTGGAAGCACCTTTTTTTTTTTTTTTTTTTTTTAATCAGTGAAACTAAGGGAAGCACAAACTGTGTATTTCAGCTGTGGACATCAGGGTTGCAGATATCTGGAAGCAGTACAGGTGAATCCTGCCTTCTGTGCTGATCTCCATTTTGGGCACTGAATGAGGCAGAGATTATAAGAAAAAATATTCTCTGATCATGTTGTTAGTTGTCTTTGTAATAGATACACACAAGGGACCAAACTAATTTTGCACAGAATGCTTTTTGAGAGTTTGGCGTGACAATCCTAATAGCAAGTTAAAGTTTGAAAAGAGAGTTGAACAGTAGGAAAGGAGAACAAATTGATAATAGGTAATTTTACCAGCTCTCCCTGAAAAACTCATCCTTTCTCAGTCCTGTGGCATGCAACAGAGCTTTCAGGGCAGCCCTGTAGGCCTATGCAGGACTCAGCTCTAGTACCATGTTCAGCATTCCTCTGGAGTTAGTGAGGACATTTCACTTTCAAGAGTTTTCACAAAAATGGACTAACACTCAAAGCCTTTCACTGGAAGCTAAGTCTTTGTTAACATTCACACTGTAGAAATAGGGAAAACATGAGCTGCAATTACTTGTCCAGTGTCACATTGCACCAAATTATCAGGTAACAAATGGAAGTATGAGTCAGTGTTTAATTCATTAGGCTAACATTCCTTACAAAATTTTCTCTCTGTTTATTCCTGGCAAGGCTGCACTGTCCCATCATCTGTGGGCTTTGTATGCTGGTGTTTGTATGCTAAGCCCTGAAAACTGTATGATATGATCACTGAAAATAACTCAGGGATTACAGAATCTGGCGGGAGCTGATTGTACTGCTTGATTCACAGTTCTTCAGACACCATTGATGTTAAACTGACAAGGCATCTTTCATGTGTCTTCCTGGTGTAAGTCTTGTGGATATTTTATGAGCAACAAAAAGTCTTTCGATCTCACCAAACAGCATTAGATACCATTGTACTTCCTTCCTAGGTTTCTTTCATCTGCACTTTGCTTGCTTAGAAGCTACCCTGGATGGGCGAAGTCAATAAGATCAGGCATTAGAGGCTCTTATGGAGGGTCGCTCTGGCTGCATTGCAATGAAAACTTAATTTAAGCAGGGATAGTCCATGTGAACTCCTTATTAGCGATTGTGAGCCCACTGACCAGTGATGAGGATTTGTGACCTTCCTAGGCAGGGCATAAACATGTAACATTGTAAAAGGGCTTTGGAGGCATCAATTCTGAACCTGACTGATTTAGTTTACCACAGGACAGCAGAACATTGATTATGACCTTTAAATGAAGGTCAAACGCAAAACTGCCTGCTAATTTTGGAAGTCTGATTTTCAGAAGAGACCTTCAGCCACAGTAGATATTCAGGCATTACAGTTGTATCTCTACTGCTGTTGTAGATTTACTAGGGAAGGAGGAAGAGAAATGAACCATGAACTTGTTAGTCATTCTGTTAACACTGACCAGTTCAGCGCATTATTAGATATATTTGCATTACTACCATTCTCCACCCACAGTTTAAATAAGGACTCATTGAGTATCCAAGATTTTTTTGAGAACTGCCGTTTGTGTGGCTATCTGGCAGGTATACCTTATATCAAAAGCCACTGGAGGTGGGAATGAATTGTATTTATCAATCTGATATTTGAATTTACCCAATGCAGATCTGCATGACAAAATGTCACATACTGATGCTATACACATACAGCTGTTTTAGACTGAGCACATCATGGTTCAGATGCAGACAACAAGAAAAAACTTCAACAAAGACATCTACAGATATTTACTGATGAAAGATATATCCCTACTTAAAACTTCGGGGCTACAGAATCTGCAGCTCTGGTTTTCAGTCAGGTGTCAAAGTAAACTAATCTGGAGCAAAATCAGCTGAGTCACTGGGATCTGAAAAGAACAATTTGTAGAAGAAAAAATGATCAGTCTCTTTCTTGGATTAAAAGAGATAAAAGTAGCTTCCTGCAGATTTTACAAAAGCATTCAAACAATGTTTTCTGATCAAATCTCACGGTTTTAACAGAGAAGGAATTTGTTTATGTAATTGAAATGGAAGTTATGTGCCTATTTTTACTTTATTCTTTATTTTATACTTTATTCTTAGTAAAGCTGACACTTTTACCTCTTCACACCTACACAAACAGAGGGTCATACATTTGCATGAGAAAGATCCTATTTTATGTCCCTCTTTGGGTCTAATCAGTGATGAAAAGGACCTCCGTTGTATTAATGTAGCTTCATGACAGTGAGGCAGGTAGCCAGTCTATGATTTACAGTTTGACTATTTTCTGATCATTTTCATAACAAAATTAGGATAATAACTCTCTACAGAAGAAATAATAATGTATTCTTCTAAATTCTGTTGCTGAACACACAGAAGAAAAAGCAAATGTGGTGGAAGAGGCAATTTTCTGTTTGTCTGAAAATGCCCTTCCAAGTCTGTTATACTTTAAATAGTGTAAACAGACATTTAGATGAGAAATTAGAGGGCTTACTCTTACATTAGGCATTTGAGAAGCACACACACAAAAAAAAGAATCCAATGAAGATGAGCATTCTTAGCTTGGAATTCAGTACATAATTGCAGAGGAAGGAGCTATAGTTTTAAGAAGTAAATCAGCAGTGCTAGTTTACTATTCATAAAAGTTAAACAGTAGGTGACTTTAATGCTTGACTTCCTGTCAGTATTTTCACACACAGTCTCTGTGTGATCGACACCAAGTAAGTAACTATTAGTTGTAGCCCCAGTAGCCAGTTAATAATGTCTGGTGAAATATCCTCATAGCATTTGTGTATTACTTTACCTTTGCCCTGAGTTTTAAGATACCCAAGGTGATAATTTTTCCTTTTCTGAGGGAGTGATGGAAACGGCCTTGGGCTTATTTACAAGCAACACTGATTCATGAGCAGTAGTTTATTTGAAGTTTTTGTTAGTCTCTACAAAACATTATTAATTTTAAAAATGGAAATCCATCGTGTTAGACATGCTTGGTTTGGTAAAAATATCTCACATTTTGAGTACAGTAAATTCACGAATACAAGCCGCACTGAGTATAAACCGCATCGCCGGGTGTTGGCAAACATTTTGTTTTTTGTCCATAAATAAGCCGCACCCGAGTATAAGCCGCTCTGTCGTTCACAGCGAGGACCCGCGTGCAACAAAGTTGCCAAATAGTAACAGAATCGCGGCAGGGCGGGGTTTACTGACTCGGCTCGGGCCATGAGGGCTCGGGGCTGCCGACAGGGCTGGGTGGCCCAGCTCGGCACTGCTGCTTGGCGGGGATACTCGGGGCCGGCTGCCGCCACCGCTGGGCTCAGTCACCCCGGCCCAGCGCTGCCCCGCGACGGCAGGGGGGGCACAGAGCCCGCCGGCACCTGCGGCAGCGATGGGAGCCGGGGATGTAGCCTGCCTGCTCCTGTGGCGGTGGCACGCGGGGACGGGAGCCCTCCGAGCCGCGGGGCCAAGTGGAGAGAGCTGCCCCTGCCTCCTCCGAGCCGCGGGGCCAAGTGGAGAGAGCTGCCCCTGCCTCCTCCGAGCCATGGGGCCAGCAGGAGAGAGCTGCCCCGCCTTCCCCACCCCCTGTGCTGCCTGCACGGAGCAGCTCCACCCGCCGCGCAACAGAGTAACCAAATTGTAACAACCGCATAAATGCAGGGTTTTACTGGCAGGAGCTTGACTTTGCAGTTTGCACTGACTTGGTTTGCACTCCCAGGGTTGAAAATGTCAGAAAATTATTCACATATTGGCTGCACCTGAATATTAACCGCATTCCCGGTATGGGAGCAAAATTTTGGTCAAAACAGTGCGGCTTGTATTCGTGAAATTACTGTAAATTAAGCTTTTGGGAGCTTACACCAATTTGTATCTTTTCAGAAGTACTGAATATCAAGGGACAATCTACCTGGTAACAGAATGAGGTGTCTCAATATGTTCCATACCCACTGAATTACTGTCTTAGTAATCTAACTCAAACTCAGAGTCTGTAATCTGTGAATTCAGACCTTGTGTAGTTCATACAGACGTGACAAACAGGTGAAGTAACAATACAGTAATTTCACGATTATAAGCCGCACCATTTTGACTAAAATTTAGCTCCCAACCCAGAAGTGCAGCTTCCATTCAGGAGTGGCTTATATATGAACAAATTTCGGAAATTTCCCAACCTGGAAGTGGGACCCCGCAGCAGCGCCAAGCCAAGGCGGAGCCTGCCTGGCCCCGGCAAGCACGGCGGTGGCTGGGCACACCACTCTTCCACTTCCCGGCGGCAGCAGCCGGGCACACTTTCTCCCCTGCCTCCCAGCGGCAGCGGTGAGCAGGGCCGGGGCCGCTCCCTGGCGACCGCTCTGGGTGGGGTCGAGCCAGTAAACCCCATGATCCTGCGATTCTGTTACTAATTGGCAACTTTGTGAAAGGTGCATGCGGATCCTTGCTGCGAATGAAAATGCGGCTTACAATCCGGTGCGTCTTATATATGGACTAAGAAAAGTTGCTGACACCCAGATGTGCAGCTTATAATCAGGTGCGGCTTGTAATCGTGAAATTACTGTACATTTATGCCTTCCTTTGATTTATAATTAACATTGCCTTCATTTTCCTACTATCTCCCAAAATTCACATTTTCTTCCCTTTTTTTGTAGCTATTCTTGAACTTTGTTATGTACATCTTAGGCTTTCCAAAGGTAAGTATATTGGTCTATGCTGCACTAATCTTCCATAATTGATTTGGGATGTGTGCCAGTCTCTTCTATTATTCTGTGCTGATGTCTTTATATGACTGGCTTCTATCCAAATGCTGTCATCTTTTGCATTTTCTTTATCCTTTTGCTCTTTTTGTGCTGAGAGATCATATTTTTAGCCTTTGTGCGTTTCCCCTTCTTCCCTCTAATTTGCAGTGTGAAAGGTACAAAGGGCAAACTTTCCAAATATTGAGATCCCCCTGCCTGGCCTTTCTTATATTTTCTCTACTCTTTTTGGTTAAGGCCATTTTTGCATGTAGGTACTAAAATGACATTTTAAATTTTCATTCATTTAGTTCTGATTTAGTGCTTTGGTGAACTTATTTTTATTGCCTTCTTTTTTTTTTTTCCTCAGCATTTTGCTTTGTATTTTCTACAGAATATTTGATTCATTAAAGAAAGGGATGTGATACACAATCAGAACACTGTACTCTCATCATGTTCCCATATAGGTGTCTTATGAGGCAGCTCCTCTGTGACTGCTCTACCCCCCCATGTACCCTGGCATAATAGAGCACAGCCTTTTTGGAGTTCAGTTGATAGAGTCCCTTGGGAGGCAGACCTTAAGGGCAAAGTGGTGCAGAAAGGCTGGACATTTTTCAAGAAGATCTAAAAGCACAGGGCAAGGCTGTCCCCATGTGCCAAAAGATAAGCCAGAGGGACTGGCTAAACAGAGAGTTTTATCTGGAACTCGGAAAGAAAACGAGAGTTTATGGAACACTTTGGAAAAAGGGGCCTGCAACTCACAAGGAGTGTGACGATGTTGTGAGGTTATGAAGGGGAAAATTAGAAGGCCAAAAGCCCAAGTAGAGTTTAATCTCTCTACTGCCATAAAAGATACAAAAGAATGTTTTTTCAAATACATTGGCAAAAAAAGAAGGGCCGAGGAGAATATGCATCCTTTATTGGATGCAGGGGAACACTTAACAACAAAGGCTGAGAAAAATGCTGAGGTACTCAATACCTTCTTTGCCTCAGTCCATAATACTAAGATCGTTTTTTTCCCAGGTCCTCTGAGCTGGAAGACAAGGATGAGGAGCAGAGTGAAGTCCCTATAACCCAGGGGAAAATGGTCAGCAACTGCTACACCCCTTAGACACAGATAACTCTGGAGCTGGTTGGAGTTTCCAGTGGGGTGTGGGTCAGTGTCTTATAGGTAATAGGTGACAGGACAAGAGGAAGTGGCCTCAAATTGTGTCAGGGGAGGTTTAAACTGGGTATTGGGGAAAAAAATCTCATCAAATCGATTACCAAGAACTGGAACAGGCTCCCCACAGCAGTGGGGAAATCACCATCCCTGGAGGTATTTAGAAGATACGTATCTGTGGCACACAGGGACATGGTTTAGTAGAGCGCTTGGCAGTTCTGGGTTAAACTGCATGATCTTAGAGATCTTTCCAACATCAACCGTTCTATGATTTCTGTAAAACATGTTTTAAAATAGGTAACTTTATAATGAACTTTTTAATGTAACGTAAAACCATCTTGATTTTTTACTGGGGATCACTGTGTTTTCATCCTCCTTATGAGGCTTATAATATATATGACTTCAAAGCTCTTAATATATGTGACCTCTTTTTGATTAAAAAAGCTGTTTCTAGACAAAAGAAAATTCCTGTGTTGTTTATATTTGATTTTTTTATATGATCCAGCTCTTTCTTCATGTGTCATCTGTTGCAAAACGAGCTCTGGTCTAGATTATATAGAAGAAAACTAGTTTCTTGGTATCTTGTTATGAATTTTCAGTAGCAATCTACAGAGGAAAAAAATGTAAAATTCAGTTTAATTGTGGGCGAAGAGAAAATCACATATAACTGATATCCTCAATAGATTTGTTTATTTGTTTTTAATCCAAATTCCAACCAAACCATTTTTCATTTCAGACCATTAAACCTTGGATAACAGAGCAACCTTATTCAGCACAGTGCATTATCATTCCCTTAGCCAAAAATGTGTGGCTAATTCAGTCAGTTGAACTAATATGATTAGTAGGCTGTGTGTCAGGTTGACATTGATAAATTAAGTATTTACTGGCGAAGAAGGCTTTGCAAACTTTCTTTTTTTGGACTTATTTTCAGCCAGATACCTATCACCAACTTAATGAAGACCTTGTAGCCATAGTCTCCTGTGTTCAGTTCATGACATCATCAGTGATTCATTTTTTACTACTCTAAGAGGCATTTTTTTTGCATATGGAAAGGTTTTTTATGGATGAACTTAACCAGACCCTAGGTATTTGAGTGAGTGAGTGAGTGATCAAACGAGTGAGTGAGTGAGTGAGTGAAAAAGACTTTTTGTTACATTCTTTTTGTAAGCAAGATTATGATGTTATTGGTTTTAAGGTTGCAAATACTGGAGAACATGTGCATAGAAGTTGGAGATCTGATTCCAGCAAATATAAGGATTGTTACCTGGATGCTTTAGAGATTATACTATTTGGATGCATTTCTGGAGTATTAGATTTCCTTTTGCATCATTATGCAAATGCAAATAACACCTTGTAACTGTGTATGGATAGTTTTTTTAGTAGTACTAAAAGTAATAAAAGAATTACTATGTCTTTAATACAATTTATGTAGTATACTATGTGGAACTGATGCAATTACAGTCATTCCCCATCTAAAATAGTATCTGAGCCATTTTCAAAGTATGTTCATCTCCATAATACCTCTGTTATGAAATTATTAATTACAATTTGCCATTGTTTTACAGAAGAACTGGAAAACAGAGATTCTGTGTACACTGTTCTTTGAAAGTAAATTCACTAATTGCCAATGTTATTCATGAGAAGTGATGCAAAGACCAGGTTTAGGGTAAACCAGATGCTGTACACAGTAGGAAAATTTCTCCTGCATAGCAAAGTGCATCCACAGGCACTGTTATCTACTGTGATGTCAGATCCACCCCAGTAGAATGTGTCTGACTATTTTCATATTTCTTGCCCACCTTTGCAGTGGCATCACAGGACATATCATGCATGCAAGAGAGAAAAAATTCTTAGAAGGTGCTGATTTACCATTTACAAGGGAGAGTGGAATTTTTAGTCAATCCTCGTTCTAACTGCTTACAAGGACAGGATAGATACCATATCCCATTGTAATATTGTAGGTATTTGGCTTTCTGTCCTATAACTGAAGCAACTTATTGCCAGCTAGTGTTAAAAAATGTTGAGAAGGCCGGAGATTATTATCCTGTCTACACAGGTATTAGCCCTGAACCCAGAGGCTGCAGTCTTTAGCTGATTTAGATCATGGATTTGAATTTTCTGAGCAATTTGAAATTCAAGACACAGCACCACAGAAGATCAAATCCTTGTGCAGTCTATCCAAATGATTCAGTAGGCTATTTTGCCATCTTGTCCTATGATTAACTATAGTGAGTAGTAATTAACAAGGGTGCTTTAAGCTCTTGATTTAATGTGCTTTTAAAATATGATAGAAGGTAAATGGAACCCTGGACAATCTTTCTGGCTTTCTCTTCTCTAGCATTTCAAAGGCACCTAGAAACTTGGCTTCTAAGTACTGCTAAGCAGATTTTAGACCCAAAGGGCATGAGATACATAAAAATTACTGCTGCTTGGCTATAACAGAAAATGGAAAGGACAGATTGACAGCATTACATCAGAGAACACCATTTCTTCAGCATAAAAGAGAAATAGAATGTGATACCAGGTTGGACTATCTCTTAAAACTCTTAGACTTCATATGACATTAATAAGCTAATTTTTCTCTCATGCTAGCATTATTATGTACAGGAGAAGAATATAATGATTTTTATTCTTTAGTCTAGAATATAAATGCATAATTTTTTCTTTCCCCAAGCTAATCTCATACTCCGGGGAGAACTTTCATAGTTCAACTCAAAATTTACAGGACTTGAAGAGATGTTGAAGCAAGTGTAGCTGCAGACACATGAACATGAGTAAAGCTGACATAAAAAAAAAATAAAGCAGATAAGCAAGTGAACTACCAGTATAACTCATTGCTACTAGATGTACTGAAGCTGAGAATTCAAGAGGAAACAGAAAATACTGGATAATTCGTGAGTAAGCATACAGCAGCCTTGTAGTACCTGAACACAATCTAGATGGAAGCTGGAGAGGAATTTTTAAAAGGACGTGTAGTGACAACACATAGGAGAATAGCTTTAAACTGAAAGAGGTCAAGGTAAGATTAGATATTAGGAAGAAATCCTTTACTGTGAAGGTGGTGAGGCACTGGAAGAAGCTGTCCAGAGAAGCTGTGGATACCCCATGCCTGGAAGTGTTGAAGGCAAGGTTAGATGTGGTAGTGCAGAGGGACATGGTTTGATGGGAATTTGGAAGTGCTTGGTAAACAGTTGGACTGGATGATCTTGGAGGTCTTTTCCAGCCTAAATGAATCCATGATTTTGTGCTTCTTGACCGATAAGTCACAGTAAAGCCGTGTGATCCACCATGAAGTTTAATGTATAATATAATCTCAAGCCAACACAGAAAGAGACTTCTATTGCAAGCTCTGTGAGACCCCCTGAGCATTAGTGTTATTTATTTCGCATAACATAGCTTTCACAGTGTTTTCCATCAAGTAATTTACTCTGGACTTAGCTTTCAATTCAAGATTTAAAAGGGAGAGGAATTTGGCTCTCTTTTGAGTCAAAAATGGTTGAATCAGTTCATTAATCAATTAATATGTTATTAGTATGAAAAACTGAAGCAAAAATTATATGAAGATAGGATAAGCGTCCAAAATACTGTGGAAAAGGACTGAAAACGATCTGTTAGACTGAATTATTATATAAAATTAGTTCCTGCTGTGAAATGGAATAAAAAGCTAGTGGTTGGAACTGGTCTTTCAGGAAATATTCCTAATTAGAAGTAACTCAGATTTAGTATCAGATTCATTATATAATTTAAAGTAGAACAATGTAAGAAAATAAAAATTGATTGCTGTTCATGAAGTAGAGGTTCCTTTCTCTTCCTTCGGTGCAGTTCAGCATGGCTTATTTTTCTGGGAAATTATATTGTCACACTTGATATAGCAATCACTGTCCCAGTCTCAGTCATTATATAAACATCTACATTTAAATACACATCTAGTGCATATAATACAGGGGACTGATTCTACAAAGTATTTGGGCACCTAATTCCTACCCTTGTGTCCTCCAGTATCATTCCTAATCAAACCACATTAATCTATCAAACCCTTCCAATACTAAGACAGGAATCTACATTGCATGAGTTTGGCAGACTTTGGGCAGCTATTTCAAAGACCAGTACATGCAAGTTCAATGGTGTTAAATTAAAAATGAGGCGCACCAGTGGAAGAGCTTTGTCAAGTACCTATCAGACTTAAATTCTAGTCTACTGCATTCCACATTTCTTTATGGAGTGGCCTGTATATCATATAAAGCCCCAAAAATGGGCACTTTAATAAAATTTCTTGTACTCACTTATCCCTAGTATATTTCTCTGTAGTATTCTCTTGTACTCGAGATTCAATACATGGTTTCCTAGAAATCAAACCAAATGAAACATAACTATGAGTTTCAGTATGAATTCCTAAGGCGTAAGTAAATGGGATTTTTCTGAAGTTCATCTTACTGCTGAAGTTTATTGTGACTTTTTAGTTTTAGGATATTTTTCAGGTTTTTTGGCAATGATTTGTTAATCCTTATTGTCAGAAATTACAGAGCTGTCCCATGCAGTTTTCTTTGCTTTATGGATGACAGCCAGATGACACTGACAAAGGTTAGACATGGCAAAATTTACTTTATTTGATACATAATAAAAGAGGAAAGATACAAAATTCTATTTTTCTACTCTCTAAGAGATACCACAAATGAGCTAAATTGCAAAGTCCCTTGTCATTGAATGCTAGATGGCATTCTAAGTTGTATAAATCAAACAAGATGCATAAGACAATTTCATATATAAAGCATTTTTATTTGAAATTTCTCTATAGGCAAAGAGAGCCATATGTAAGTTTGTAGGAGTTCATACATATTGCTCAGTTGTAGTAGCTTGCATTCCAGTAACTGATATCTAAGTCACCTTAGCACTCTCACTACATATCCACTCAAGGGAGGCAGAAATCCTGCAGCACTGGCAAGCATAAAATTGTAAAATACTCAATGTAAAGGCTTTTCCAGCTGTACTGTTTCAACTAAAGAAAAGCTTTACCATTATTTACAGACTTTTCCATGCCTGTCTTCTCAGGCAGCTATGATTACATTACTGCTGGATGATTTTCTGTGGCCCTTTGATACAGCATGCCTCAGATATAAGAAAAATAACGAGGTCCCAAGTCTGAAAAATGTCTTGAGCCTTATTTTAGACCTTGCAGCATCCATCTTCAAATTGAACCACTTTACAAGCCTAAGTATAAGCACTCACTTAATTATTTTGTGGAATGGGAATGCTGATGAGCAACAGAAGTAGTAGAGAGGGAAATCTTACCAAAAGCTTTTAATAGAGCTTTGCTCTGTGCCTCAACCCAGAAAACAATTTGGGAGGGGGGGAGGAATAAATTTGAAAAAATTACACAATTGCTACTAAGAATGTATAAATAAATATTTTCTATTTTTCAGATATATTTTATGTGAAACATAATTATATTAAGGAGTATTAAGGTATTGAGAATGTATTTCAAAGTGCTACTAAAAACATAAAAAGGTGTAGTGACTAAAAATGGATTATTTTGAAAGAGCTAAGCCAATTAAAAATTCCTCTGAAAATCTACCCGGTGCTCTTTGAGATGTGCCAAGTATATCTCTCTACTATTTTTCATTTTAGTCTTCCTATAGATTTTTACAAAATTTGCTATGTGATAAAAAGTGATAACTTCCATTTTTTGTGTGGTTGATTGATACCACTGTCAAGATTCGAGTTTTTGGGCTGCCTCACTGCTATGAGAGGGAAAAAATCCATCCCTGTTACCTATTTTTATGAATTTCATCAGGTCAGTATTGTACCTCACGTGCGACTTTGGGACATGGGGGTTCTAAGTGAAGAACCTGAGTATTTTTTAGATGGAACCAATATATGGAAATATTAATCAAATTATCAATTATCAAGTTATGGAAGTCTTGGACACTTTCCCAGGGCTGCATTAAATTTAAATATTCCAGTGCAGAATGATGGGGGCTGAAATGTTTGGCTCCTGACTCAGTAAGAAACCCTTTCTAGAGAGCAGGAATTCCCACAGTCCGTACTCATAAGCAGCCCAGCTCAGTAGGGGAGTCCTTAACTTCTCTTGAGAGAATCTACAGAATCAGCACAGCATCAGAACAAATGATCTCTGTGTTGACACAAGACTTGAGAATATTTAATCCACTGATTTAGCTATATTTAAAAAGGTACACTATACCCTCTAAAATAAAAAGGTAAGACAAGAGTTAGAAAACAAAGAGGTTGGGGGTTTAATTATTTGACCAATTTTGAATTATCATCCTTTACAAGCAAAAGAACAAGATTTCTTAGGAAAGGAGAAGTTACCAAGTAAAGGGCAGAAGAGAAGTTTTTTATATAGTGGAAAATGTTTTACAGAACTCCTTCATTGATGCTACTGGAGAAAGGGAAGAACAGAGTATGTACAGAATTTTAGTGATTGTCTCTCTTCTCATGAGACAGCACCTGAAGTAATGTGTCCAGGGATAATTCAGCCTGAAGAAGTCTTTGGGGGAATTTTATCATGGCCTTTCAATATGTATAGGGGTCTTATATGAAAAATGGAGACTTTTTAACAGGGCCTGTAGTGGAAAGAAAAGGGGCAATGGTTATAAAATAAAAGAAGGATGGTTCAGAATGGATATAAGGAATTTTTTTTTTTTTTTTTCTTAGGTTAGTGAGACACTGGAACAGTTTGATGAGATACTTTGTGGATGCCTCACCACTGGAAATGTTCAAAGTCAGGTTGTATGAAGCTTTGAGCAGCATGATCCAGTGAAATCTGTCCCTGCCTATGGCAGATATTTTGGACTGAGTGTTCAACCCAAATCATTCTATGACTCTACGTTACGGAGTACTTTGTGCAATTCTATAGCTCTCAAATCTGCAATTTGTTCCACTGTCAATGTAATTATTGTAGCTTTTCTTCTATCTTCCTGCAAGTGGACAGAGATAGAGGCTGGAGACTTTTGTTGAATTGGTCTGAGGCTTTCCTTAGCACTCAACTGACCTCATGCTGTTAGCAGCTTGCCAGCACAGAGTTGGCAATGATGCAGAACCTGTTCTAGATGTCGCACCAATTCTTCTTAATTATTTGGAGCATACATAATGTGATTCAGTTATCTAAAATGTATGTAAGATTAGAAATGTTCTAGAGAATTCACTGCAGCTTACTGGTAACACTCAGGGCTTATATAAGTCTGTTCCCTTCTACAGTAGCATCTGAAGGCCCAACAGGATACGGAAAGCATTTCAAATACCTCTAGAAAATCAGCCCCATTGGCTTGAAAATGTGCAGGTGGAAAAAAAGTCACAAAGTTCACAGGTTCCCTGAAACACCACTCCCACGGGACAGATCTTGGGCCACAACATCTAATCAGTCATTTTTAAGCAGTTTTAAATCACAAAGTTACTTTCTTTAATCAGACTTACTCATTATAAAAATGAAAATCCTTTAGCAATTCTAAGTTGCTACAATATCCATGTAAGTTACTTCCTGGCAAATCATATAGGAGCTACATTCTGATCATTGTTGCACACTGAGCTTGAATGCTTTCTTTTTTAGACACCGTATGTTCTCATAAATTCACATTGTATTATATATTCTGGATTTAATTTTTATTATTAGTGGCATAACTTCTTGGCAATTACTGTTAGAGGATCCCAGTATTTAAGACATTTTATTAGGGTACTTTGGGTACACAGTTCTGAAAAAACAGTAGATAAATAGACAAATTTCCTTCTATCCTCTGAGTTATTTCTTTTTTATTAGTGTGATTTATATGTTTCATAGGAACCATTCACTTTCTTATACTTCAAACCAAAATTATGTTTGCTTAGAGGAGCAAGGCATGGGTTTAGTTGTCCTTAAGAAGAATGTCTATTTAGGATTCACTGGAAAGTGGACACACATTTCAGGAGAGGAATTTGCATCCAAAGAATGAAAAAGGCCTTTCTGTGACCACACCATCATCCATTACTGAATCATATTCTAGGTAGCCTGGTTTCTACAGAGAGGGTGGGAAAAAGACTATTTGAAATAATATCTGAATTTGATCACTGCCTGTGACATCTGGCAGCCTTTCCCAAAGCATAAGTTACAATGCCATGATCTTTGTACCATTGGATTTGTGATCCAGTGCAGAAGAGAAGCAGAGAAAATGCATGGGTGGGAAAAAAGGCACAAAGTTCACAGGTATCACTTTAGAACTAGAAAATGGAAAAGTCAGACACAAGAAAAATTGTAAACGATGAGGAATGGTACAATTTCCCCAGGAAAGCAGCATCATCTAAAATGCAGTATGGAATTTGTTCAAGTGCATTTTCTGTTGGATTATTACAGACATTAAAAAATAACATGAGGTTCATAAATGTCACCAGGGAATAACACGTAATCAAACTATAACAAATGATTTTCTGAACAGCTGGAATTTTCCAACATTTTTTATATGGCTGGGGTTTTATTTCCCTAGTTTTTGATAACCATGCTTGAGAATCGATTCCTATATGGGATCTCCTTCACTAGATGACCTTACTTATCTTTAACAGTAAGAAAGAATGGATTAGGCAATAAAAAGAAGTTTTAGGCAATAAAAAGAAGTTTTAAGTAGATCTGTACTAATTTATGTAGACTGGTTCTAGCTCTGGAAAGCCAATACTGTACATAGGAAAAAAGGCTGTGGTTTGGCAATGCCTAGACCTGCAAGTAAAATGGAGTCACTGAAAAGTAGTGCTGTGATAAGTGTGACAGAGAAAGCCCTTGGATGACCTGAAGCATTAAGCACACAATTTTAATCATGTGCAGGATTATTCTGTGAGATCAAAAAAAAAAAACCATCATGATGACCTAGCACAGTAGATATTACATATATTAAAACTCACAAGCAAAAGTAAGAACTGAAAAGTTGCTGCAGGTACTAGTAAGAGACACTAATATTTATTTAGTGACAAATTATTCATTATTCATGACTAGCAAAAAATAGCAAGGAGCAAAATAATTGCTTATGATGGATACATAATATTTAGTAATCCATGTCTGTGATTAAACTTAATCAATTCATTCCCAAACGGCACTTTTCAGTGGAATTCTAAAGAGAAGGACAAAATTGTGCATACTTCCATTATATTAATACAAATACCAAAATCCCTTAGGATGAATGTTTTTGCAGGAGAAGTACATCATATAACACAAGAGTTAATGGACTAATTATGAAATTATGAAACTTTACCAAAGCATTTAAAGCTGCAATGATTAAGTACTTTGGCAGAACAAGTCTTTTAAATGAGATTGTCTGGAAAGATACTGCAGGGTTGCTTCTGGGACTGTTGGGTACAAACTGACCCATCAGAAAGAGGAATATTTAGGTCTATGAAATAGTGAAAAATAAAGGAATAATGAGATATGAAGCTCTCAGTCATTGTTTAGATAAGTCATCACACTAAGACCAACAACTGTATCTGGCCTTCTGCTCAGAAGGTGAAAATACTGGATCCTGAGTTGAGAGCAGAATAAAACCTCACTAATGACTAGTTTGTTTTATCCAAGGTATTTCTGACTTGGAGTGTAGCAGAGAGTTAACACTGTGTACAAAATTATTCTTAGATATTAGAATTCTGGTATGAGGGATCATTCTAATATGGAACTACACCACAGTAATTTCACGAATACAAGCCTCACGGACTATAAGTCACATCTCTGGCTGTTGGCAAACATTTCGTTTTTTGTCCATAGATAAGCCGCACCTGAGTATAAGCTGCTCTGTCGTTCGCAACGAGGACCCGCGTGCAACAAAGTTGCCAATTGGTAACAGAACCGTGGCATGGCAGGGTGTACTGGCTTGGGCTGTGCAGGCTCGGCCCGCTCGGGGTTGCCGACGGGGCCAGGTGGCCCAGCTCGGCACTGCCGCTCGGCGGGGCCGCTTGGGGCCGGTTGCCGCCTCTGGGCTTGCTCACCCCGGCCCGGTGCTGCCCTGTTGTGGCAGGCAGGGATGGGCATGGCGGCACAGGGCCCCCGCCTCCTCCCCGAGCCGCGGGGATGGCAATACGGGGCCCCCCCCGTCTCTCCCCTGGGCTGCGGCAGAGGGTGGAAGGAGGGAACTCCCCTGCCTTTCTCCCCGCTCCCCGTGCTGCCTGCAGGGAGCCAGGCTCCACCCGCGGGACAACAGAGTAACAATTTGTAACAATCGCAAAATGCCGGCTTTTACTGGCAGGTGCTCGGTTCGGCACCCTGGCTGGCACTTCTGGGGTTGTAAATGTCAGAAAATTATTCACATATTAGCCACTTCTGAGTATTAGCCGCATTTCCGGTGTGGGAGCAAAATTTTAGTCAAAATGGTACGGCTCGTATTCATGAAATTACTGTATTTTCCAAATAATTGATTGAAGTACATAGAGAGTTTCATGCAATTGTGGTGGCTTTGCAGTTTGGCCAGAGATGTAGAAATACGGGTCTGTGAACACCCTGACACTTTATGAAGCATGTGCATCCAGTATAATTTTTTAAATGTTTTTATATACATATTAAAAATATATATAAATGTATATAATTGTATCTAAAATGATATATATTATGTATTTATAAATATATAAAATTACATATGTATATATAATACATATTCTGAACTCTCCATAAACATTAGTTCAGACACAGTTACTCCTATGTCCAAAGATGAGTCTATATTTTTATCTGTTTTAAAGCCCTAAGCATGACCATGGCAATATCAACTACAAACCAGTTTGCATAACAGGAATGTAACTAATTTCAGTAAGATCATAATTGTATAAAAATACCAACTCACACCCAAAATATATGAAGTAATACAGTCCATTTGACCCCACAGTCGATTACTTCACTTCAAGCATCAATATTACTTTTGATTGGATTTTGTCTTGTTTGAGCTTTCAGTCACTGATTTTTTCTCTTTTTTTCCCAGGTTCTGCTTATTGTAATATTCTGATTCTTTTTTCCATAAATAATGAGTTTCTTCTTTTAGCATAATTCAAGATTGCTTAAAGTTCTAGTGATCTCTAATACCTTTCACTTTTCAGCATATGTTTTTAAATTAAATTAACTAATAACCAGAGAAGGAAAATCACCTTTGTTACTGTCTTACTTAGAGAGACAAAGTTTATATTTGCCCAGTTAGCAAACTGCAGCTGCAGTTTTGTTTCAGGATTGTAAATTCAGTTCATGATTGATGTTTTTCCAAAGACATTTCATCTCCCTGATGATAAAAAAGATGCCCTTTTATAATAATATATCCAATAATTTATACAATAGTAACTCCATTTCAATATGATATATGTTCCTTCTGGATTTTTATTATTTGATTTAAAGCAATGGGATAGCAGAATAAAAACACCAAACCCAAGATAATTCTCAATGAAAACAGCTCAAAGAATGGAGAAGTCTACTTTCAAAAAATATCTGAAATGATATGGTAATGTATATGGCTCTGGTCTTTTGTATAATGGCCAGAGTATCTTCCTCACTCTAACAACTTATAACTACAGCACTTAAAAAACCTGTATATAGTCATCATATTGCACCGTTCTTCCCATTTTATCTGGGAATTACCATTTCCTTACCTTCTCTGATGTGTCTGAGTGTACCTTTCTCCTGCCTTTCTAGAGCAACCTAGTGCACCTGTCTCCATAGGGAATATCCAAATGACAATTTGTGCAATCCTCCAACCATTGGCATTTGACAGTCACTTCTACAAAATTTCCAGGTGGATGCTTTTGTACCAAAGTGCTGAAGGTTCACAGTACTTTCCACTGAGAACTCTTCTCTGTACAGTATACACTTGTTCTCCAGACAACATTTTCATAAATGAGCTGAAGAGTATGAGCTCTGAGGTCAAAAAGTCTGCTGATGATAGGAATCTATTCAAAATAAAAAAGACAGGAGATCATAATGAAGAACTACGTAGGGAGCTCATGAGATTGAGTGGCTGGGCAATAAAATGAAAGATGAAATTTGGTGTAGATAAATGTGAAGAAATGCATGTGAGAAGAAAGACACTCAATTTCCTGTATAAAATGATGGACTCTGAGGTGACCATTAATGCTATAAAAGTAAGACTTGAGGTTATGAAAGATAGATCAATGGAAAAATGCACTCAGTACCTGACAGAACAACTAACAAACAGAAACAGAAAAACCACCAAACCAAAATCAACAGATCACATCCCATCACTGACAAGAAAATTATTTGGGATAAAAGAGAAAAGAAAACCATATCACTGTGTAAATTCATGGACCACTCTCATGCTGAATCCACAGAGTATTCAGAGCAAGAGCATTTGTGTCTACACCAAGCAGTGTCCATTTTGTGCACAAACCAGCTCTCCAAAGGAAACAAAATTACAACCTGACGCAGGGTCAGTTTGAAAATGAATCATGTTGGCAATCATGGTGTGAAAGGATCACTGATTAGAGTAATAAAACCTTTGTTGCATTTGTCTAGCAAAAAGACAGAAAGGCGCTTAGGAAAGTTTGCAGGAATGAGGAATATTTATATTTGTGTAGCTTTTGTGTATATGCATATATATCTATGTATATGTATCTAAAGGAAGACGAACTTTCAGAGGACCAAACTTTTCACTAGGAGAAACACAGTAAGTATGAAATTAAATTGTAACTGCGATCAATTGAGATGGATATAACTTTTATACCAGAGAAAAAACAGACTGTTGCCATCTGTGGGCAGAGGGAAGAAGTGACTGGAAAATTGTAGGAGCTGTGAAACCATGTCTCTATTCAGTCTGTGACTCCACTAGTTATGAATTCTAGTTGCCAAGATCGTAGATGACCATTGAAGAGCAATATTCAGATGTAGTGATTGCTGGAAAAGAAAGGGATTGGAAAAAGCCCATATCTGATCAGCAACTTGCCTATGGAAAGCAAGAATGTGATTTTCCTCCCAAAAGAAATGAGTTTGGTTTAAACTATACTCTTCTTCCCCATGGATTTAGGAAACCTTCTTCATTTGGAAGAAAGAGAATTATAATCTTTAAAAAATTAATGAAATGAAGTTTTTTACTCAAATTTATTTCACAAAAGATGGCTAAAGAACTACTCAACATACTTCATTCAAATATTCTTAGATTATTGTACTCATCCAACATGAGTAAAACACTTACGAGCTACAGTTTATTCCTCCATGTGAGGGAATTGTAACAGTAACAGTGTTTTACCTATGTAAATTAGAGATGTTCCTGATTGGGGTTCTCAGCCAGATACTTTAGTGAAGTTGCTTCATGTTGTCTGAGATAGGCAGGTAAATTCTGGGCAGGACTTGGAATATCCATAGTGGTAACAAAGGCCAAATAGAAATAGAAGAGACAGTGGAGGTTTTTGTTGTGGTTTGTTTGTTTGTTTGTTTGTTTGTTTGTTTGTTTGTCTATTTGTTTGTTTGTTGTTGTTGGGGTTTTTTGTGTTTGTTTGTTTTTTTGATTTTTTGCTTGCTTTTTTTTTAATGAAAGAGTTATTACAGTATAAATAGTTTCCCAGATCTTTGTGTTAGGTACAGCTCTAATCTTTCCCTTAAATATTCTGGATTTTTTTTTACTTTATGTAAGTTTAGTTCAGAACGTGTCCTCAAGACCTCCCATTTCTGCCAGTTCAAACCCTCACAGTTAGATGAGCAGACATAGTCTGAGAATCTGAGAAAGCACAGGCTTTCTCCAAAATATTGTTTAGTACTTTCAGGACTAAATTTATGCTGGCCATGTTAGTAGTGATGTTTACATATTCTAAGGGGAAGCTAAACAACATGGCGCATAATTTTTGTACTAAAATTTATAAATAGGTCTCCAGATGAGATGTGCTCAAAGACAGCCAAAGTTTGCACTGATATGCTGCATTTCGCATTACACAGGTGCATCCATAAAATATGATGGAGTCCTAGATTTCATGTCTTAACACTGATAGAATAGTTTGGATTGGAGGGGACTATGACAGGTAACTTAGTCCAGTCCCCTTGCCATAGGAATAGCTGCTTTCAACTCTCTCAGGTTGATCAAACCCCATCCAATCTGACTTTTAATGTTTGCAGTGATGAGGCATCCACAACTTCTCTCAGCAGCCTGTTCCAGTGTCCCACCACCATGATCATAGGAAATTTCTTCCTTATCTCTAATACAAACCTACCTTCTTTAAAACCAGCCCTTTGTCCTGTCACTACTGTAACAGGCTATGTTAAAAAGTCTCTCTCTATCTTTCTTTTTCTGATTTGCATTTTAAAAGGCCACAATAAGGTCACCCTGGAGACTTCTCCAGACTGGACAACTGCATCCCTCTCAGCCTGGTTTTCAGGGCTATTGAGGTGAAGAGAAAAACTTCCAGAAGTATTACAGACTAATTGTTAAAGATGAAATATTTTTTTTGGATGACACTAATGCAATAAAATAGCATTGTGTTTTTTCTGTTTTTTTCCCTTAATAAGTCCAAATCTTCCATCAGGAAAGAGCAAGAAACTGAATGGAAGGGAATATAAGTATGCCTAAAGAATTTAAATAGAGGAAATATATATTTCTGTCCTGCAGTGATGTACAAATGCACTAGAGAATAGGGAGGAATAGTGAATAAGAGGAAATTATATACTAGGGAAGTATAAATTGATAATTATTTCTGTTGCTTGAAGCTTTTCATGGACTGTCTTATATTGTTCTAAAAAGAAATAGATGCATCTGAGGGGCAAGGGTATGGAAAAAGAATGACACTAATAAGTGAGCAGCTGGCACACAGGTCAGGCACAGAGAGTTACAGTCAATGGGGTGATGTCAGCTTGGCATCCAGTCACTAGAGGGATTCCACAGGGCTCCATCCTCAGCCCAGCTCTCTTCAACATCTGCGTAGAGTACTTGAATGCAGGGCCTGAAGGAATACTAATACAGTGACAGTGACACTGTTGACTGCCTCAAAAAAAGAAAGGCCCTGCAGAGAGACCTCGAAAAATTAAAAAGATGTGCAATTATCAACTGTATGCAGTTCAGCAAGAGAAAGTGCTGGAGTCTGCACCTAGGACAGAGCAACTCTGCATGTGTATATAGACTGGAGAGTGACAAGCTGGAGAAAAGCACTGTGGAAAAGGACCTGGGCATGTTGGACACGAGGCAGCAGTGCCCTGGTAGCCAGGAGGGCCAGCCCTGTCCTGGGGGACATCAGGCACAGCATGGCCAGCTGGGCAAGGGAGGGGATTGTCCTACTCTGCTCTGAACTGGGGCAGCCTCACCTCCAGTGCTGGGGGCAGCTTTGGGTGCCACAATAGGAAAAAGGCATTAAATTATTAGAGAGTATCCAAAGGAGGCCAATGATGGTGGTGAAGAGCCTTGAGGGGAAATCATATGAGAAACAACTGAGGTCACCTGGTGTGTTCAGCCTGGAGAAGACAGAGGGTAGAACTCACTGCAGTCTGCAGCTTCCTCGTGAGGAGAAGAAAAGGCGGATAGGCACTGATCTCTTCACTCTCATGAGCTGTGACAAGACTTGAGGAAACACCACGGAGCTGAGTCAAAGAACATATAAGTTAGATACTGGGAAAAGGTTTTTCACCCAGAGGGCAGCTGAGCACTGGAACATGCTCCTCAGGGTAGTGGTCGCAGCACCCAACCTGAGTGTTTGGACAATGCTCTAAGACACATGCTGTGTTTCTTGGGATATTTTGAGCAGGGTCAGGTCCCACATGTTGAGGACTATTACTAAAATATATCTGCCAACATCCTCTCATAAGCTTGACCGAAATAAGTTGCAAGTAACTGGTCACAAAGTGTTTGTAATTATGGAGAAGAGGACTGTTTTGTTCTACTGCTGTTGTATATTAATTAAATAGCAAGATCTGAATTGGAAGTGCTGGAAAATAGCTTACTCCAGGTCAGAAGGCTATGACATATATTTGGTTTCAAATATTCTTTCTGTTTTCTACCACATGGTGTTTTTCCTGAAGGGAAGGAAAATCTACAGGTAGTGAGAGGACAAGAAATTTTACCCATTTCAAACTGCAGCTGACTAGGGTACAGTTGAAAAGTGGACTTCTGTAAAGTGAGAGCGATATAATTTCGCATACACCATCTCTTAATGTCCTTTGTATTTAGCTGCAAAACTGTTTGGGATCAGACATCATTTTGACAGAGGTTGCAGACAGTGACTGCTAGGCTGATATTCTAGTGCAAGGGGATGGATGCCAGCAGCAGAGAAGGGGAGTCTCTGCCAAGATTTGCAAAGGTGGGAACAGGTAAGACCTGCACTATGCACAGTAACATTCTTTGTGCCATGCAAAGGGTAGAAGGGATACTGAACGGCTTGGTGCCTGGGGAATGACACACTCTACATACTTGGGGGAAAAAAAGCGCTTTTTGTTGGCATGTGTAGGACAATCTAAGAAACTTAGATTTGGATAATCTAAATGGCGGTGTTTGAAAAGAGATCATAGGAAATTAAAAGTTAAATTTTCTGGGACCAAAGCTACTAGAAAAAAAAATACTTATACACATCTTTTCTGTTAAATCTCTTTGTGTGAAATTTGGCTTCAAAAACCTGGAATAGGTTCTCTTGCTCTTAAGGTGAGGGCATAGTAAGGGGAGAACAGTAGATTTGGCAAGTCTGAGAAGCAATCTATTGCTTATTTTTGTTGACCTTGGCATTCACCTTGCTGCTGAAAAAATATTTTTTTCAGAATTATGCAGAGGGAAATCTGTTCATAAAAATGTCCTGACTTTTTGCCTTCCTGCTCAGATTCTTTTCCTAATAAAGGGTTTTGCTACATGGTACAAGTGCCCATGGAAGCTATAAATATAATACTGAAGTATTTTTTATTGTTTTGGACCCTGAATCAGGTTAGGATAGAATAAGAAATAATAAATTAGAAGAAAAAAGGCTTTTGATACTACAGTTTATATGCATTATTCAATAAATGTCCCATGCAGACTGCATAAATAGCCCTGGTGATACCCAGAACTTCCCCCTCTTGTATGAGTGTTTAAAGTATTAGAGTACAGAATCAAGGCTTTGGGAAGCAGAAAAGTTCATGCAGTTAGAGGACTTGTTCCACAATCACAAGTCTGTGATGCTGAAGAGGCATCCTTTGTCCTTAGGACTGATTGTGTCAGACTCTTGTTACAGCCAGTGGAGAGAAACGGGAACATTTAATGTTGCTATTCATCTCAATCAAAGGGGTCATCTGCTGTAGAAGTACTGATCACTCTCCATTGACTCAATTGTCTATGTATCTACAGACAGACATCTCTATATATGTCAGTAGTGTATTTTCCTGTGGTCAGAGGAGACAAATACCAATCCCCAGGGATTTTGGTGGTACACAGATGTCACTAAAACAAAGTCAGTATGAGATGAATGATAAATATTATGCGAGGAGACCTGCAAAACCAGGCCTCAAGATTTTGAGGCTGGCATCCCAAATTTGTAGACATTTTCAGCTGTCTGTTCCTGAAGATCTTCTGTATTCCTGTGAATAAAATTAGCGCTGATTTACCTTAGAAGGCGGTTACAAAGTCTGTAAATCTGTTTAATTTTAATAATCATCACAGGTAGACCAGAGAAGAAATAATATGCACTAGATTTGGATCAGGACAAAAGTACCTTGTCAAGAAACAACTTACAGGGTTGTGAACTGAGTGACACTTTGTCATCATTCTCCAACTGAGTATGATTCATCCTATGCAGTAACAGCCAACACGGCAGTCATTCTGTTTTCAAGATTTACTAAAAGACAGGAATTCTGTAATAAATGATTGAACACCCATTCATATAATTGTGAGATGAAATGCTCTATTTAGAGAATAAAGGGTCATTGCTAGTGATCACAGCACTGGCTCAAGAGGCTGCCCACAGAGACAGAAGTGACAGCAGCTCACCACATTGGCCATTACCCCACTGGCCTGAGCTGCGGGGTTTATCCATCTCACAGCATTTAGCAAGGCTGAACAGCGAGGGAGGGAGAAGGGTAGGGAGAGGAGGGCAGGGAGAGAAGGGCAGGGAGAAGGGCAGGGAGAGAAGGGCAGGGAGAAGGGCAGGGAGAGACGGGCAGGGAGAAGGGCAGGCTGGCTGAGCCCATGCAGCGGGCAGGGGTTGCCCATGGTGTGACAGATGGCAGCTGCCCCCCCTTCTCCAGAGCCAGAGGTTCACACAAGGCTCTGGCCCTGTGTCCTCAGCCACAGATTCCCCACCTTCTCTTATGATGCAGACACCAAGTTAAGGTATAGGGAGGCTTGTAGAACCATGGGAAAGGGTTGCCCAAGGCTGGTCAGTGTGGGTGCACCATTGCCTGTTCTGCCTTTTACAGCTCCAGGTGCAAAAAAGGAAAGGACCAGATGTGGCATACACTGATCCTAAGCCACACAGAGAATCTCAGGGACATGAGGTGAGAACAGAGCAAACACCTTACTTGAACATGTTAACAGCTCTGTAATGTGCCTGAAGTACCTATGAACATAACTGACATGATAAAAAAAACATTCCTTTCAGGAAAGGGAAGGAAATAATGAAATCAGAGAACTAAAGTGGAACAAACACTCTAGAAAGGAGATATAATCAAATCAAAATACAATTTAAAAAAAGACAAAATCTGAAATGCAGTGACTTCAACCAATTGCACTGAGATGAAATGAGGTGCAATGAAAAGGGATAAAACTTACCAAAATTATTCCCATTGAAATGCCTAAAAAATAAGGAAGAAAGGTAAACAGAAATAAAGAAACTGGAGAAATTAAATTATTTAAAAAACCTAAACAACAAACAAAAAAAAAAAAACCAAAAAACCCCCAACCAACCAAACAAACAAAACAACCAAAAAACCAACCCCAAAACACTGAATGGAAGTGAAAACAAGAAAAATTAATGGGATGACCTGAAGCACATGGAAAGAGACCAAAGCATGCCCAATTAATCCTCATTGAAATGCAAGATTTCATTACCTTTCCTGAAAGGAAATACTTCCTTTTAGGAAAGGGAATGAAATCTTGAAATAGGAGGACCAAGTGGAACAAACATTCTGGAAAGGAGATATGAAAAAATAAAAGTGCCATTGAAAAACACCAGAAATTTTGAAATGCAGTCACTACACCAAATGTACGGAAATGAAACGAGATACAGTGAAAAGGACCAAAACTTGCCAAAACTAGTGCCACTGAAATCCCAGTATCAGGGAAGAAGGTCAAACAAAGAATCAGAGAAGAAACAGAAGAAAATAATATACACCAAAAAAGAAAACAAAAAAAACAACCTGAAACTATGTGAAAAAAAGAAAAGTGAATGGGATGACAAGAAGCTTAGGGAAATGAACTGAAGCTTGCCCAAATGATCCTTATCGAAATCACAGGATTTCACTCACTTTCCTGAAAGGAAATTCTTCATATGCATTTTTAAATACAGTAATTTCACGATTATAAGCCGCACCGATTATAAACCGCACTTCTGGGTGTCAGCAACTTTTCGTTCTTTGTCCATACATAAGCCGCACCTGATTATAAGCCACACGTTACAATACAGAGTGTGATAAAAGGTATCTGTTCTATCACCATCTGTTGAGGGTGGGGGCAGTGATCCTTATCTCCGCGGGAGATATTCTGCTAATGGGCCATCCATTGAAACCAGGCAGGGCATTGTTCTTTATCTTTTCACAACGCATCCTTCCTCCAGAGAGTCATTTTCTGCTAATGGTCCATTGAGTCCCACTGTGGGACTGATAAAATCACTTCATCCCATTGGAAGTTGCTCCAGCCAGGGGGAAGAGCCCAACATTTCTTACCAAGATAAAAACAGAGGTTTTAGTACACTAAGGTAGCCCCTTTCTCCACTGGACTCCAGAGGAAAACCGGATTTCTCCACATCACCACTGGACCTGCAGAGGGAAACTGCACCTTCTACAGGAGCACTGCTCCAACTGAGCCACATCTGTCACTGCAGGAGGATGCAGCCACCATTTAATGGGACTGCTACCAACACCCTGCCTGACGGGGTGTCAGGTTGTACTCTGACTTTGTCAGGGTTTGGAGTTTGTTTCTTTGTAGTACTGTATTTCTATTTTAATTTCCCTAGTAAAGAACTGTTATTCCTAATTCCCATATCTTTTCCTGAAAGCTCCTTGATTTCAAAGTTGTGATAATTTGGAGGGAGGGGGTTTACATTCTCCATCTCAAAGAGAAGCTCCTGCCTTTCTCAGCAGACACCTGTCCTCCAAACTAAAACAGTAACTTTTCATTCTTTGTCCATATGTAAACCGTATCTGATTATAAGCCGCACTTTGGGTTCAGACCAAAATTTTAGTCAAAATGATGTGGCTTATAATCGTGAAATGACTGTATTTGTGGATAATGGTTTTTTCTATAAGTTATTGATAAGACACATGATATGTATTTCATGCTAATTAATTGAATGAACCATAAAAGGTAATCATTGTCAGCAGCCTGACTTAGTTTATTATCTAGATGCGTACATTAAGAAAAAAGCAAGAAACCACCATCAGGTGTATTCCTTTGGTTAAGAATAGTTAAATCAGAGGGGAAATTTGGTACTCTTAAACATGTCATATATTGAAGCAAACACTTGGAATTAAGTAGTCACAGTAGACTAGTGCAGAAGAAAATGAATGGGCAGAAAGAGGAACATAGGAGGTTTAGTTTAGGAAAAAGAAAATTATTATGATGGTGAAGGAGCCTGAACACTGAAATACATTGTTTGGGGATACTGTGAAATCTGCATAACTAGGGTAAATAAAAATAGGTCAGGAGTGATTTAAGCAGAAAAAATTTTGCCCAGGGACAGGATGTACTACATGACCTCCCTTTGTGAATTATGTCATTATATGTCTCTTTGTTGATGACCTTTGAGGAGTCCAGGAATCATGTGAATATGGAGAATGACTGCTCCTAGCGACAGTCTTGCCAGTATACTTGTACTTTATTTTAGTGGTGCCTTTCTTTGGAACGTGTCTGCAGAAGATTGACATAATTTCTGGTTTTTCATAAGCACTTTGGAAAGAGAATAATCAAAAATTTTGGCAAAAAATTTGGAGAGCTTACACTTTTTTACATATGTTTATAAAAACTGCAGTCATTCTCTTTATGTAAGAATTTCAGGGATGAGTCTCATCAAAGATTTCAAAAGTACTTTAGGTGAGATCTGAAATTTGTTTGTGACAGCAGAAATTTTCCTATTACAGTAATTTCACGATTATAAGCCGCACCATTTTGACTAAAATTTTGGTCTGAACCCAAAGTGCGGCTTATAATCAGATGCGGCTTATATACGGACAAAGAACAAAAAGTTGCTGTCCTAGTTTGGAGGACAGGTGTCTGCTGAGAAAGGCAGGAGCTTCTCTCTGAAATTGAAAATGTGAACCCCCTCCCTCCAAATTATTGTAATTTTGAAATCAAGGGGCTTTCAGGGAAAAATATGGGAATTAGGAATAACAGTTCTTTGCTAGGGAAATTAAAATAGAAATACAGTACTACAAAGAAACAAACTCCAAACCCTGACAAAGTCAAAGTACAACCTGACACCCTGTCATGAAGGGTGTTGGTAGCAGTCCCATTAAATGGTGGCTGCATCCTCCTGCAGTGACAGATGTGATTCAGTTGGAGCAGTGCTCCTGTAGAAGGTGCAGTTTCCCTCTGGAGGTCCGGTGGTAATGTGGAGAAATCCGGTTTTCCTCTGGAGTCCAGTGGAGAAAGGGATTACCTTAGTGTCCCAAAACCTCTGTTTTTATCTTGGTAAGAAATGTTGGGCTCTTCCCCCTGGCTGGAGCAACTTCCAATGGGATGCAGTAATTTTATCAGTCCCACAGTGGGACTCAATGGGCCATTAGCAGAAAATGACTCTCTGGAGGAAGGATGCGTTGTGAAAAGATAAAGAACAATGCCCTGCCTGTTTTCGATGGATGGCCCATTAGTAGATAATATCTCCTATGGAGATAAGGATCACTGCCCCCATCCTCAACAGATGGTGATAGAACAGATACCTTTTATCACACTCTGTATTGTAACATGCGGCTTATAATCAGGTGCGGCTTGTGTATGGACAAAGAACGAAAAGTTACCAACACCCGGAGATGCGGCTTATACTCAGTGCGGCTTATAATCGTGAAATTACTTCTCAATGGGCTTCATGCCAGTTTTTTTGTGTATTGGTCATGTAGTGACTGCTATTTTATCACTAGGAATGAACACGTGGATGTATGTATGACAAATATTTATTTCACCTTGGTTAAATGAAATTTTTTCCATGTCCACAGTCAGCTGCATATGTCCAACACCATGTTCCTGGGTTGTGTTGAGGAAAGTTGTGATATATTTCTTGAATCAAATCTGCCTGCCTCAGTGACTGCAAGAGACTGACTATTTCTGCCTGTTAAGAGATCATGATACATCTTATGAAAAGACAATCTGTGTTATAAAATACTGCTAGTCACACAGAAAAGCATCAAACCCCCTTACCTTGTTTTAAATGCACCTCAGACTGACTTTAATGGTGCTGCTATTTTTTCTCAGACATATTTCAGACTACACCCACTCTGCCTGACATAGACAGCCCCCTTAAAAAACACAAAAAGAATTTTAAGAATTGTCTGCAATTGAACCCATTAACATTTGTTAACATGTCAGGACTAGAAGTCTGAAAACATGTAAGTGCTGTTTAATATTGCTACAAAAAGAAGCATTTCCCCCCTTCCCTATGTCTTTAGGTAGGTCTTTTGCACACTTCCCTCCCCCTACAAAATGCAGTTACTTGCTGAAATTTTTAAACTAGAAAGATCTATTCTCAATGCACTTTAAGAAAATAGTCACTATTTTTTTAAAAAAGCATTGAAGTAAGAATTAAAATAAGATTAAGTACCTGAAGTGTCCAGACTTAAAACCAGTCTAACTTTAATGTGTCTTAGGAGGAATATTAGAGATTTATGAGAATAATTATTATTGAAGAAGGTGTAAATATCATTAATTTGAAAGTAGATGGGTTCAGACTCTGTATAGCATTTTCAAAGTTTCTCTGCAGTACAGTTGCTGTTATCTCCTCAGATACCTTGTTGATATATTTTCCATGAAAAGCAGGACAATTTGACAAAACACATACTTCCAAGTAACAGTGCTACCCAAAGTCACCTTTATCTTGTACTATTTCTGACAGTCAGCCAGTGAGTAATCATGCCGTGAAACTTGGTTGGTTGTTCTTCAGCAAAATCCAGGTGTCTACAGGAAGGAACCCCAGGGTGAACACAACCTGTTGGTTCCTGTGATGATGGGGGCCACAGCTTGAGGGTTTCAGAGTTCCTTTCCTTAGAGATACCTGATGGTTTGTGTGGCCAGAGCCTTGAATGTCTGGCTGCCTCCCTGTGACTTGTTCTTGAGTAGCCCAACACCTGTGCCTATTGTTAACTTACCATTTCAGTCAGGTTGCAGGAGCTAAGCAGGTCATGACAGAATGTTACTTATGGTTTTGAAGCCATGGCAGGGAGACGCCTTTAATGTGTATCAGTGATGTAGGGAAGAGGCAAAAGACAACTTTGTTTAAATGATTCTTCTGACCAAAAACTGGGGAGTGCTTACCATGAGGAGTTTTTGGATAGTGAAAGTCTGTATACTTAATTTCAGGTAAATAACGGCAAGCAGAATTATAGGAAGAGCTATAGAAAAGGTTGGAATAGGGGATTATATATCTTGTTCTGGCTTTACTAAATTCACATGTAACAACTACTCATTTACTGCATGCCTCTCAAGTCTGCTTTTGATAAACAGCTAATTACTTTTTGTAAACTGGATTATTTTCTGCCAATATATCTGACACAGGTCCAGCCTCCTCTGTGGCAGTCCCAATAATTGATATGGGTCAGTAAATCGAGATATAAGGGCTTGAAACAGCCGTGAGTCTTCTTTAGTGCATTTGCTAGAATCACAGAAAAACTGCTATAGTCTATCTAAACCATATCAAATGTAATATAAGTATCAGGATTTTTTTTACTTCATGGGGAGAGAGAGAGGGTTTTGATGCTTATATTTCAGTAAAAGCTGCTCTTTTTCCATTGTAGTCTTGACAGTTAAAGTTTCTTAGCTGCAGTCAGAACATAGTGCATATAGATTTACACTTGACTAGTGGTACTGTTATGCCATCTATATGCCAACTGTTTATGGAGTTCCACTATAAACTGCTACCAGCTCACTACATTTGTCTGTATTCTAGATATTCCAGACAGATTATGCTTAGGTTACCTTTCCCCCTGCTCCCCTCCCACCCCCCTTCTCTATACTCCACTTTTAAAGGGTTTTAGGCTTACTTTTCCTAAAATTTTTGAAGTCTAGGAATAAGAATAGCATTTGAACATTTACGTGTTAAGGATGCAATAGTTTAATAATTTATTGTTGTTTCAGTCATACTGAAGTTCAGTCTTACAACAATAATGCCAGCTATAGTGAACTTAAATAATCATTTGATTCTTATCAATAAATACTGAGGAAGCTGTAACTCAATAATGAGTAGAGTGTGTGTCAAACAAAATCGGCAGTTGCATTGACAAAATTAGCTGCAGTATTAAACTACAGCCAGTTATCTCTCCTTGCATGCTTCTTCTTCAATTTATAACCTCTCAGACATCCAGTTGGAAGTGATTTTTTAAAATATTTTTTTCACTGAAGTCTACAATATGATGTAGGGTATTTTTAAAACTGATGTGCTTTGAATGGTTTAGTCAGCTCCAGTTACTGATAAGAAATGGCTGAAATTCCTGCTTGCTTTGTGGAAAATATTTCTGAAGAAACAGAAGGTGTTTCTGCCTACACTACTAAAAAGTAGTCTTGTTTTTCTCTTATAAAATGAATATATTAAAAAAATCTGCTCAGTGTTGAGGGTTTAGTTTATTTTATTGCTGCTTTAAAAAAATATTTTCATTGTTTTGGGCAAGATTCACTAGAACTGTTTAGCAGCAAAATAATGCAACCTGAGCAACTGGGCAATCACTGGACAGGGCCTAGTCTGGACATTAATTAATTCCATATTCATTCCAGAGCCCTTTGCTAGGACATCTGCAGAAACAATGACATGGCTTTAGTTGGAAGCAGAGGCAAGAGCAGGGTGCTGTTGCTATGGACCAAAAGGGGTTTCTGAAGCCCTGGTTTGTTCTCTCAGGTGACACTGAGCATGAGTTCACCTGATCTTCACAGGTTTGTTTACAAATGAGAAAGTGTAATCCACTGTATCTTAACCCATTTTGATTGTATGACATTATTATAACGCCTCTTGTTTCTTTTTTCCTCTGAGGTAAGTCTACTCATCCTTCTTCATGAGTTTCTGGACTTTTGATCTGTTTGCTGTTCTTGTGTTTAGCCTCTCCTTACTTTTAGAAACCAAGAGACTGAAGAACAGATGTTTCTTTCTACCATGCTGTTCACTGCCACATCCATATGAAAAGTGCATAGAATGGCTTTTGAACTGATGCTTTTTCCTCTCTATTCTGCAACATAAAGAGATTTGGTTTTCTGCTGCATAAATCAGGCTGTGTGTCTTGGGGATGGTTTATTATCCCATCCCATTTTGGGGGTCTTTTATCTGAATTTGTTTTGTTGTGTGCTCAGTGCTGGCGGCTGTGCCTTTCCCACCCACACCCTCCTTGGTTCCAGGGCTGTTGCGAGGAATGGAAGCTGAGCCATGGTTTCTGGGGAGAGCTGGGGCGAGGCGAGAGGCAATCTCTTCTCTTCCAGTGGGTGGTTTGACTGGACACATGTGGCTGGTGTCTGACCGGGGACCTTGCTTGTTTTTGTGAGGTTTGCCTGCTTCTTTTTGGTTTTGGGTTTTGTTTGTTTATTTTTTTGTTTTTGTTTTTTCGGGTTTTTTTTTTTTGCTTCAGCACTGTGACTGAGCTTGTGACCTGGGCTTCTTTTGTTGCTCTGCTGCTGTGTAGCCCAGAGCAGTGGGTGCCCCACCAGGACCTGTGATCGCCCTCATGGGCTGCTCCCACCCTCCATAGAGCCTGGATCTGAAGAACCAGCCAGCATCAGTGAGAAAAGCTCAAGGACCCTTTTTCTCCATTCTGGAGCCAGACTGCTCAAACCCTCACCGTACCTCCACCATTGCTCCAGGTTTGTGCTACACCGTAGCCTTTCACCCTCTGCCTGCCCGAGGTTCTTCCATTCTAGCTTGCTTCTCTGGAGGTTTCCTGTATAGCTCCTTTGCTATCCAGAGGAGGTGCCAGGATCAGCCACCCCAGACGTTCGTAGGAGAGGCCTCTTCTCCATCACATCCTGCTGCCATTCCCGCTCCCCATGCCACAGCGCCCCCTGCAGCCGTGGGGGAATCACAGCACCTCCCTAACCGGCTGTGAGGCCACAGCGCCCCTGCTGGCTGTGCCTGGAACTGCACCAAGGGAAAGTGCCCGCGGCCAGGAAGGGTCACTGGGCTCCTGTTCTGGTTGGTGCTAATGCTGCACTTGTTGTTGTTTTTTTTCTTTATTATACACGCTAGTAAGGAACTGTTGCTCCTATTCTCATACCTTTGCCTGAGGTCTCCTTAATCTCAAAGTTATAATAATTCAGAAGGAAGGGGGTCATATTTGTCCATTCCAACAGGGGCTCCTGCTTTCCTTAGCAGACACGTGTCTTTCAAACCAAGACACTGTGTCATAAAAGTTTTGAGAAGTTAAAGATCCATATTTTTTCTACTGAGTACCTGCAGTGAGTTGAACTAAGGTTGTTTGAGAATTGAGACAGTGTGCTTACGCTGCAACCAAAACCCTTCCTGTTTTGAACACTGCTAATTGACATTCAGAATAGATTATTGGAAATTATCTAACAAAGAACTCTTTGAGTAATGACTGCACCACTGAAAAAACTGGTAAGAGATAATTTGTGAGGATATAGTATAAAATAAAGCCATCTCCATAACAGCCACAGTCAGTTTTCCCATTTGGTATGTGTTTTGTTATGTTGCTACAGTGAAACAGCCAAGCTAGAATAGCAGTAGCAAGAAATGTACAGATGCTTCTGTTTAGCGTAGTTCTGCCGAGCTCACCAAATTGTGCATCAGCTACAGGCAGCAAGAGATCACTCGATTATTTTTTCAGTGTTTTTCCAAATATCTTAGAAAGAGGCTGCTGATATTTTGCAAGTTCCTTAGAGAATTAATCTCTGAGTTCTAGGTAGCTCCTCTGGTACCACAAAGGATATTATTGGGTCCCAGCAGTGCAGAGAGCAGTCATCCTCCCATCATTTCCTGTTGCTGTCACTTGCTGCAGAGAAGTGGCGCTGACAGGTTACTGTAGAGAGCAGAGAGCTGTTGGTAAGCTTATTTGATTTTCAGTTTTCTTATGCTACATGCAGTGTAGCTGGGTACCCTGCAATTCTCTTCTATATTGTGAGTAATTACAGTGAATTTCATAGATGAATTAGAACATAAAGATCCATCTCAAAGAATGAGATGGAAGGAAGAAGGAGAAAGAAGGAATGGTTGCATTTTGAGAAAGGAGGGTTTAGTGCATATGACTATGGGATGCTGTGACCTGAAGGCTATTTTTTCACTGTTGATAAATATTTCTGCTGAGGCCACCAGGGGCACAAACAAGTACTAACACCAAGGAGAGGGCAGGAGAACAAAGCATTCCACTTTCTCCTGCTGAAAAAGGGGCAGATTCCACCTTTATCTCTGCAGAGGATTTGGTTTCTGAACGGCATACTGCTATAATTGCTGAGAGCATATGCATTCTGCTGCTGCACTGTGTGAGCCCTTTGAGCTTCATGTTTGCACTAGAGATATTTTTCTTCCTGGTGGATAAAACTCAGGTTACAGAGTCTGAGCAACAGCTTCACCTCCTATGTCTACCATGCATCACTTGGTGACCTGGGCTTTTGGTGAACCCCCCTACTTGGTGACCTCCACTGTGCCAAAGGGGGCCTCTCTCTGTCCATGCTTATTGTCTTAAAGATGCATAGCAAATGCTTCCCATGAGGTGCTGTTATGATGGGCCACTGCTATTAACGTTTGCTTCTCTACCCCCTCTTTGACCTTACACTACTGTGCATTTTTAAGACTATAATCATGTCAGAAGGCTGATGTCATTTGCAGGACAAAACAGTGGAAAAAATGGGGTCAGAGTGAAACCTTTTATTCCATTATAAATATCTGAAATAACACAGGCATTTCTAAGTCTGGAGAATACATTTCTCTTTCCATGTGTTTCCTTTCCTTTTTAATAAAACATGCTCTGTTCCCAAATTCCTGCTTCTGTGATCGAAGTGTTAGAATTGCATGAGCTACATGTTAACCTCGTGAAAGATTAGTGATCCTCTAACACAGATTTTAATGGCTCATTAGTGTAAAAGGAAGGGTTGCTGGGCTGGTGGGACATAAACATTATTCATACTCAAAAATATTATCTTGCTCTGAGTTCACTTGCTAACTTCCTCTTGGCAGAAAGGGCAAAGTGCAGCCATTAAAAGGTAGAAACCAAGAAAACACAGACAAGTGCTTCTGACCTGAGTGATATGCAGGCAAACTCATCACTGAAGGATGTTAGATTGTTTTACAGGTCTAAGTGGGTGCAATTCTCTGGGATTAAGTAGTAATACATGTCTTTACAGCAGCAGAGAATGTAACAGCAAATGTTTAATAGTTTGATACATAGTTCAGAGAAAGTCTACATCCCCTTAATTTTTTTGAACATTTTAACCATCCACATGTTTTCTAATGTCTCCAGCTCACACTGCCACAGCAAGGGAAAATACCTGGAATATAAACAATGAAATCTAGTCTAAAATGAAGCATTGGAGTTGGGTTTGAATTTGAACTGTTTGCTTTGCCTTTTTCTTCTGTGGGCATCCCCTGTGTACATCTAACTCAAGTCCCTTTGGCAGAAGTATGGGTGTGGCTATTTTAAAGCCTATGTTGCCTGCAACCACTGATGAGTTAAACACCACTTGCTATACACCAGGAGCTGGTGTAAAAGAGTTTGTTTGACATTGGTCTCTGCTGAGAGCTGCCTGAGCTAACCTGATTACTTCTCTGATATCACTGTTCAACTCTATAGACACCCTTGTAACATTTCCTCTGGCACTTTGGAGGCGGTGCTTATACGTTTGACACCTACTTTCACATTTGAGGTGACTGCAGGGTAAAAGATGCCCTGCAGAGCAGAGCTGTGAGTTCCTCTGAAGTAGAAATAGGGTCGTGATATCACTGTGATAGCAAGATATACTTAAGAATGTTCATGTCTTGCAGGTACTCAGCAGCATTACTTTAATTTAAGTTGTAATGCATTCAGGAGTAATTAATTTTTTGGCTTACCAATATGCTTCAGTTTAGAATTTACTAATTTGGATTTGACCTGCATTTGGGCCAGTGATCTTGATTAAATAGTTCTTCTCTGATTTCTAGTGCAGTGATTCATCCAGTAGGAGTTTTGCCAATATCAGTAAGTATATTAAAATGCCATAATTCATTTTTAGTACAGTCAATAATGGCAGGTCATGATGAAGGCTCCACAATTATTTTTCTCTACCTCCCCCAGTGAATCTACATATATGTACATATTCTCTTTAATAGCTGAGGCTCTAAGCCTCTGTCGTGTGAATATTTACACTGAAAGGGTTTTTCATGAAAAATTAGTTCCAATCGACAGTACTGCCCCTTTTCGTACTTACATTATCTGTTGTCTTGTTCTAACTTTCTGCTGCTTTTCCACTATAAATGCCAAATATTTGTAGCTCTGGTTCATGTTTTTTCCTCAAGGTGGATTATAGATGAGTCAAATTATGATGGGTTAAGAACGTTGTTTTAATCCCTAATGACTGATACAATTGATGTGTCTTTAGCAGTTTCAAAACACATGAAACTCATGCAAAAAGTCCTCCTTAAATACTATTTTTTCTAACCTGTTCATTTCAAGGATCAGTAACAGCAGAGGTAAATATCTGGTAAATAACTGGTTCTTAAAAAAAACCCAGAGTGCATGATAGGGAAGAATGCTTTTCTGAGAAGTTGCAGTAGGATACAGGATGATACGTGGAGAGCCAGTGAAAGATGGAGGCAATGCATTTATCTGACCAAATTCTTATTTCTTGTTGAACCTTGTTTTGTAATCAGTGGAAACAGGAGCTTCTGAGATTTAGCTTGTAGACAGCTAAAATAGATCAGATGAACCAAACCTTAAAAACAAAAACATTTTCTGTGTGTTTACAGGGAGATCCTTGAGTGACTAGTTTTAGAGCAGTCATTTACACCAGCCATGAGGTGTCCCACCACATGAGTCTTGATATTTCCTGGCTTAGTTTTAGAGAAGTGGCTGTGATAAAGGGAAGGTGCTTTGTTCCAAATTCACCCAAGTGGATGTGGCTCTTGCATGGGTCTCTTGCACTGAGCTGACTTACAGCTGTGCAGGAAGGCAGTGCTGTGTTCCATGGTGGTACCATGGTAGAACCTCCATGATAATTCTTGATCAGGGAGCTCAGATAGCTGGCAGGAATTAAGTGGATAAATCTCAGTCCAACATGGTCGGTTTGTCTGTTTGGCTACTCCTGTTCCATGAGGAAAACTGAAAAGCCTTGTTTCTGGTGAGGAGCAAGAAAAAAAAAAAAAAATTAACTTATTTATGTGAGCAGCTCATGCTAAAACTGCAAAGCACCAGGAGAGAACTGACAAGGTCTGACTTTTTAAAAAGAGGGATGAGTTTTCAACTGCTTGAGAGGATGCCCAGGAGTAAGAATGTTAGTGTTTGGAATATTCCTGTAACTTCAAACAGTTACTCCAATTGCATATTGGTTTTTTTTTAATCATCGCCATTATTAATTTAATATGCATACTGTGTCTGTATCTGTTCCTTAAAAAAAACCCTGTTCTTAAAATACCTTAATTATCTGTTTCTTCTTCTTTTATCTTTTTTACTGTCATCTCCTGTGCTATCAATCTCTACATGGTTTTTTTCCCCCTTTCTTTTTTGAGAACTCTGAATCTATTTGTGTGTCCTAAAGTCTACTGATTTTTGACTGGAGACCTGACAAATAAAGCTGGTCTCCAAACGGAATTTCCACATCTATTAAAATAATGATGGTATTGTGTCTAAATTTATTTTCCAAAGATTTGCGTTTCCTCCAAAATGTGAGCTGTGTAGATAAACGGAGCTTATGGAAGATAGCTGAAATTAAATTTTTCTCTAAGAAGTTTGGAATCAGGAAGTATAGTTCTTAACAGAATGGTGGAGACATTTCTGCAATTGATTGCTATGATGTTAGCCTAGGAGATCAAGCTGACTGCACTGTGTAATTAATACATTGCAATGAATGCACTGGATGATATCACTTAATAGGAGGAACTTGTGCTAACCATCATTATCAATACTGCTTTTTCAATTTCAGATTGTGGTTAACTGATTTGACATTAAATTTCCCTTTACTTTTGTCCTGTACTGCAGAGATTAATTGTTTTGTGGCCAGAGATCAACAGAATATTGATCCACAAGTCAAATCTGTCTACCCACCTTTTACACGCTTTTTGCTTACTACATGGCGGAGTAAATTAAACTGATCTGCTGCTGTAAGCTGCTATTTCAATATAAATCTCTCCTTTTATCTTAAGCTCTTTATCACAGTTTTAACAGTGAATTCTGCTCACTCAGTTACTCCTGTCTGTTCAGATTCACCAGTCTTAGGATCCTTCATGCCAGACAGTATCTGCTTCAGTAGGATTGGAATAATTTAGCAGCTTTGAAAATGCTACTGTCATTTATTCTAGGAGTCAGCTGTCTTAAAAGGACCCAGGAAAGGCCAAAGTAGTTTGCATTTATTGGCAAACTATTGCTTGTGTTAGTACTGACTTTTAATTTAACTGCAAAGATGAGAAAGTAAACATTATTTTGGAAACCGCAGTCAATAGAGATTGTTGAGGAATTTTTTTCCTTATTTAAAAAAGAATGAACCAAATGTTAATACTGGAATTCCAAATTAATAATAATAATTAAAAAAAAAAAGTCTAATGCTCTAAAAAGCCAGAAGGTCTTCAAAATGTTTTCAAGACAAAACTGGTCACTGTCTGCACATATTTACCTAACTGAAATAGACTGTTTCATGAGCAGAGGACCAAGGTAAAAAAAATGGCAGAAAAAAAGCTATCCAACACTATCCATCTCGGGAAAAATACAAGATCCATCTGTAAGTCAGAATAGTGGCAATTCAAGAAAATTCAAACATTAATCCAGAAAGATCTACTCTGTGTGTCTTACATTTTGCCAAGGATCTTTGTGAAACCAGGCCTGCCCATACTTAGAGAGGAAATTGTGAATAAATCCAAAACATACTCTTACCAAGGAAAAATGTTACCGGAATTAATCAACATAATTCTGTGAGCTGTGCACCATATTCCTTTACAAATACTGCAAGAAAGGATTGGAAGTAAAAAAATCACTATTTTGTTGAGAATTCTGAAGTCTTTGTACATAAATTATGGGAAAGTCCAAATTCGGTCACTAAACAAACACCACTACCCATCTAGAAATGTGCAGGCAAAATGAAGACAGTTTCTGCTGCAGGCAATATGCAGTGTAGAGTGGAAGAGAATGAAACATCAGTGCCCTGGTTTTAGCAGAAATTTACCTCACTTGTCCTTCCAGAAAAATTAGTTGCAACCCCACCTCTTCATAAACTAAAATCAATGATATGAGGGGAACTTGGTTCTTTAGAACTGATCAATTAAGGCTATAATAAAATTTAGAATTTTCTAAACTCTGATGCATGATGTCTATTTTAAGAGCTTGACCTATTATGATATATCAACATGACAGCAGATAACCCTCACTATTTATTCAGCTTTTGCTAAACACTGATTCTGTATATAAAAGTGTGATGAAGGGATAGTGGTGTTGCTTATCAGTACTCAGTCTTAGCAAGACTTTGCAGATGTTAAACCAATTAATTTGTGTTAGAATTGTAAAAAATGTTTTTGCTGTTTATTTTGACTGCAGATATTATTAATAAAACCTTTTAAAATATTTAACAACACAGATTAGAGATTAAAATCCTGGGCTTATAATGGTTTCTGGGTTCCATAATACTGCATTAAGTGTTTTTCATACATACTTTCAGCCAGGTTGGTCAAAATATTCCACTGGTGCTGAATTATTCTGGAGTTAATATAAGAAAACAGCTAGTAAGCAAAAAAAAAAAAAAAAAAAAAAAAAAATTGACCAATGTTTGACTGCAGTAACATTTCAAAATTCATTAATGGTTTTAGAAGTCTTGAACAATTATTGTTTTGATATTCTTTCTAGAAGTGTCTGTGCCATTATGAGTGGGAGCAATGAGTAATTACTCCTCCTCATTTAGATTACAAGCACCAGTAGCTGTCTCTCCCTTCACTCTTAATCAGTTTTCTTGCAGGTAGAAGAGAAAGGGTTTATTCCCCTGCAAAAATAAGAAAAATTTTTAAGCTCTTTAGTGCACTTCTGTAATGGACAAAAAGTTTTTAAATTTTCCAATATTGTCAAGTCTTGTGATTTTTTTAAATTGGGGATGGGGTAGGTGGGGTGGAGTTTGATCATCATAAGCTTTAATATTCTCTTTGGATTTTGAGATCTGGGACTTTGGGACTTATATGAAAATCCTGACTTGTACCAAAGGGGGGGTGTGTGTGTGTGTGTGTGTGTATGTTGTTTTTTCATTTTGTTTTGTTTTGCCTTTTTTTTTTTTCTTTTTTTTTTTTTCCTGGGGGTGTTAAAGTGTGATCCTAGCAACTCCATGTTGCACAAAAAGAAATTAAAAGTACTATTCACTTTTATTTCATGCTGTTTGGTCACAAGAGAGGAAGAACAGAAAGCAAAGCCAAGCTTGATCATTTAAGAACAAATGCCAACTTTCAACATGTTCAGTCAGAAAATAACTCTTTCACTCACTCTGACTCCTGTGTGGCACCTCTCCCGTGGACAACACAGATATCTTCTAGAGGAGGCAAAAATAACACCACAGGAAAAGTCTTGAGGTCTGAGATATCATTGAGTACCAGAAAGGCCAATTCACACTTCCTGGAGGATGAGTAAAGGGGGCACTGACCAGAGCAGACAGATCTATGCTGACTATTAGCAGTAGAACTTTAGGATAGTGTCTTTTCCAAAAAAGTCAGTTTACATATGTAAGATGATTTGGTAGTGTTGTACTTCCCTAGCATGGACAAGTGCTACTTCCAGTAACTTTGTTTTCCTACAAAACTGTAGGCATCAGAATGGGGCACTATGTCATCTCAGTGACATTTTTATAATCATTAACATTTCAACTTGAAATTCTCAGTAGCTGAAGAGAGGTTTGGTTGCTGAAATAAAAGTGCCCACAACACTCATTAGAAGCTGAAAGGATTAGCTTGATGTCTCTGATGTTAATGCTTGCTGAAATGAAAAGGAAAAAAATGTTCAAAGGCCCAGAAGTACTGTACCTGACTTCCTCAGACCTATCAAAGGGTTAGCATCAATAACCAAGTAATGGCTGCTTTATAGTTTGAATTTTCTGACCCAATGTTTTCAAAAGGCTAAAAAATTTTAGGTTGGAATGACTATAAAATAAAATAGTAATGATAGAGCAATTTGTCTTAGTCTAAGAGTGAAAGTTAAACCTGTAACTGTGCCAGTCTTGAAGGCCAAGCTGGAAAAAAAATAAGTTGCATGTTTTAATGTGCATAGCTAAGCATGTTAAAAAGCATGGATTGCATAGGAATGGAATTTTTAAAGATGTTTTTGTTAAATCTCTACTTCCCATGGAAAACACCTCTTTTTGCTCTACAAGAGGGTCTTATCATTATCAAAGCCTACATTGTTAAAAACAGGCATTTTAAAGATGTTCACTGCAATGCCCTTTGAGTGTAATGTCAAACTTCAGGTAGAATACATTTTAGACTTTAGTCATGAAAACAATTGTTCAACTATTTAATTTTTATGTATGCATCAGTCTTTATGGAACTGGAAGTAAAATTCAGAAAATTTAAACTCCATTTAAAAAGAGGAGAGTTTGGGCCTATAAGAATATGGTAAGTCACTCACTTGAGCTATAGAATCCTTGTTAAAATTAACTTCATTTCAGTACCTTCTTCAAGGTTCTGTAGTATTGACAATAACTCTTAGGGAAGGGAAACAAATTATATTGGTTATACTGCAGCTTAAACAATTTGTATTTTCCCACTTCAATTTTTGGGCAATACATGGATACAAATATAAAGGTCATCTGGTAGAAAAGGGTTTTTCTCTCTCTCAGATGTAATAAACGCTGTTAGTTTCTTTCTGTCTGAGCTTGAAAAATCTTCCATCTAGAAAACAGAGTGCAGGAAAATACAGTAATTTCATGACTATAAGGTGCACCCTTTTGACTAAAATTTTGGTCTGAAAACGGAAGTGCACCTTATAGTCCGGTGTGCCTTATAAAATGTACAAAGTTGCAAAATTTGCAAACCCGGAAGCACGAGCTGTGAGACAAGTTGGGAACCGCAGGAGCCGCGGCCACCGGGCGAGGGGACGCTGGGACATGGCACAGCTGCCGGCCAGAGGGACGCGGCGCAGCTGCTGGCTGGGGAGAAGTGGGGGAAAGCAGTACAGCTGCTGGCCGCGGGGAAGCGGCGAGAAGTGGCGGCGCCACCACCGACCGGGGAGAAGGGGCAAGAAGTGATGGCGTCTTTGCGGGACAACCGCGAGAAATGGCAAGAAGCGCCTCCGCCGCTGCTGCGGGAAAGCAGCAAGAAGCAGTGAGAAGCGACGCCACCGCTGGCCAGGGGGAAGCCGGGACACAGAGCAGCCGCGCGGTGGGAGCCGGGAGACGTGAACCGTGCCAGTCAGTGCTGGGGGCGGTCGGGAGTGCTGGGACCCGCTGCCCAGGGAGGGTGCCTGGGGCTGCGTTTAAAGGCTACACCGATCTTTGAAAAATGTTTGCAAATTGAGCACCTGCCAGTAATTCGTTACTTAAATGCACGCTGCGCAGCTCCTCCCCGCAAAAAAAAGGTGTGCCCTATAGTCCGGTGGGCCTTATATGATCTACAAAGTTGCGAAATTTGCCAACTCCCGGGGGGTGCGCCTTATAGTCTGGTGCGCCTTGTCGTTGGTTAAAATATGCACAACTTTTGGAAAGCAAGTTTCTGCAGTTTGTATGTCAGTTAATGCCATCAGTACCTCTGGAGATTGCACCTGCCTTTCAGGTTATAAAATATCACAGTGTGACTCCTTTGGATCTCCCCGGACATAGAGAAGATGTACCAAAATTTGAATAATCAGAAGTCATGGCTTCAACTATAACGATGTGGGTTTTGAAGATCTGGTGTCTTTGAGTTATTACCCCCATTCTACACTCAGAAGCCAGGTCACATACTGCCAACTGTACCTTATTTTTCCCTTCTCCATTTGGGGTTACATCAAAAAGATTTATTTTCCCTTCATAAATGTAGTCCATTGAATACTCAAGTGCACTTTTTCATACAGGACAAATAATGTGAAGTAATGGGAAGAGAAATCCTTTAACCCTTCCTTTTACAAAGCAGATTATTTTCCCTCTTGTTGAATAATTTTTTTATATGTATAAACCACATTTATCTAACTGTGTACTGTGGTGTTTATTATGGTGGAACTGAGAAGTGGTATCTGCCTTTGCAAGGTCAGAATTTGTGGTGCAGCCAAGTTTCTTCTACCAGTCCATTTTCCACCCCATTTTTCTAGATGGCTTTTCTCAAATACTGCCAAGAGTTACATTCTTAATTTTCTTAGCTTGTCTCGCTTTTGAATTTCCATTATGTTGTTTGGATGTTTTGTCCAATTTTTTTCGTAGCTTGTAATCTCAGTGTATAAGGAAACTTCATTTAGATTTATACACTTCATTGAGACTGAGACTTTGCATACCAGGTTTTTTGTGACACTATAGGAGAAATAAACCCTCCCAGTCAAAATGAGAGATTACGGGACACAAATGTTCTTTCTTAAAGTTGTTCCATGTGGGATTTAGTCATAGTTAATATGTATTATGTATATTCCACTGTCTTTTATGTGCCCTTTGTCAGCTCTATTAAGTAGACAAGTTCCCTTGTTAACCAGTAGCCAAGGTCATCCTACACTGAATGAAAAAATAAACTTGAACAGAAACATTGGACAATTTCCTTTGAGAATTACAAGATCTGTTACAATATGCTAAATTTTTGGTTTGATTTTATTTCAGTGAAGTTATATCTAATCTGTGGCTCAGCACATAAAATGAAAACTGTCTAACATGCTAATTGTAATATATTTAGAAATATTTAAAAACAATTTATCCCAGACACTTACTGTTCAGTTAAAACTCTGAATAAAACCCCCCTTCCGTTTTTTTTGTTTGTTTTGCTTTCCCCTCCCATGATTAACTCATGTTTTCAATGTCTCTTCTTCAGCCCATGGAGATAATTTGAAAACAGTTGTTGGATGAGTTATGGGCTTCTGGCATGAAAAAAATTGGTCTCCAACATTAGTATGCACAGGGAGTGTTCTGAAAAGCTGTATTTTAGCTATAAGACCAGTAGTAGTTTTCAGTCATTCTGTGACGTCCATAAGGGGATTGCTGGTCCACCAATTCAGCTGAGTTCACCTGACTCTTGACTCCAGTAAGCCACTGGTAGCTCTCATGTTACTTCTCCCCTGCTCCCCTGCCCCCACCAAAAAAGATGAAAAATATGGTGGAGCAGTAAGAAGATATTGAAAACTGAAAATTCAAATGCATTGTATTCGACTGTCAAAAAAAATGCTGTTTTCAGTGAGGTCACTGCTTGCATTATTTCTTTCACTGTGAAACTGTACTAGAGAAAGGACTCAGTTAATTTTTACATGGGTTGACATTTTTACCAAGTCTGAGCTTGTCTAGCTGTGACATTGAACTTTTACTTTGCTTTGTTTTCCTAAGAACTTGGAAAAGGCTTTATGCTTGGTGAAAAAAAACCCAACATACTCTCAAAAAAAGCAAACCCCCCCACCCCCCCCAAAAAAAAAAAAAAAAGAAAACCCAGTTCTACTCCCTTCTAGTTTTTTTGGCAATAAAATTCAAAATTTATTCTCCTCCCTTCTCTGTATGATCACATAGGATCTAGATGCTTCAGGGTGCCTGTTCCTTCTGCTGCCCTTACGAGTTACATTAGTACTATTATTCCTATGATATTTTAGATGGAGAGCTTAAATGACCTCAGTGTTGTACTGTTGATCTCAAGAAGGAGCTGGGCTTTCCCAGTAATGTTGAGGTGAGATCTCTTCCCTTGTCAGAGCTTTACTTTGGGGACCCAAACCAGAAGCATAAATGCAATGAAATTGAAACTTTTCACATTAAATTCATGAGTATGAAATCCCCCTGTTGCGCCTTTCCTTTCATTTTTTTTGTTTACTGAGTTTAGCTTTGGAACGATTTATGGGTGAGGGATGCCTGGTACAGAAAACAGGTATCCTTTTATTCTGCAGCTGTGGCTGCAAATTGGTATTTATAGTATCTGTAAATTGATAAGAGAAATATGGAAACCAGGTTCTTCTCTATTATTTCCATCCTCTCAGTAGGCCACTTAGATATCATAGGCTGGTAGAACTGCAGTCTTTTCTTTCAGGAAATACATCAAACCTAACTCCTTAGGAGAAGCCTTGGGGAAAACACACAAACATTTTTTTTAATAGTAGCCCAACATTAAGGAGTAGTACTTCATCACATATCTGTTCTTGCTGGTTTGCAAGAACTGGTGGTTCTCAGCATGAATGTTGAAAAAAGCATTGACTCCTGTGTTTCCAGCTTCTGCTCATGATCCATGTACTGTATGATCTCTCAGTTTTGCTTTCATTGTAGGAGGTGACAGGGATGGGGAGAGCAATGTGCTGTGGCAGTGTGTCTGCCAAGGTAACTCAAGGACAAGCAAGCCAGAAAATTATTTGAAGCACTGGGACATTGATCACCTGTACCACTCAGTTGTTTGTTCTTTCTGTGGCCCAGTTTGAGCTGCTTGGACTTGCTGCTTGGACAGACTGAGCCAGCTTTTCAGATGGGCACTAGATGCAGCAGGAACCTTGTCTTGTTCACTTATGTAGATTTCTTATAGGTAGAACCATGATTTCCTCTGACTTTGGGAGAAAACAGCATGGCAGATCAGACTGAAATTGAAATAATTGAAAAAGGAGTAGTATTTTGAATTTTTGGAAGCCTTTGCAAAGATGCACCTTTAAACAAAGCACTACAGGCAACTGTTGCACTGTATGGACAGTACCTCAGGGGGATGAGTAATTCCTTTTTCTTTTAAACTACTCCACTTTAATGAAAAATGAGCCTGTCACACTGGTCTCTTTTGGAATATTCACTATAGTGAGTTTAAAGGCCTTGTTTCCTGTCTTAGCAGGGGTACAGTGACGAGTTTCTACATGGTACCATGGAGGTGAAAAAATCATAAGTACTGAAAAGAAACATGATATTGCTTTTCAACAAATACTTATTTTCATGGCTGAGAAAATAAAATTAAGACATCCCATATGAATCTGAGCCAGAGTATGTAATTCCTACACTCACTCATGAGCAAAGCAATGCAATGATGAAACATCATTCTTTACTAAAGTTTTGCTTACCACCACTCAAGGCTGAAAAGAAATTTTTAGTTTATTTGTAAATAAGCTTGTTAGGGTATACATTGAGTGTATCTCTTGCTTCAGTTTTGCCTTTCATTAGTTAACCATCTGGCCAACCTAAAAAGAAGAGGTCTAGTCAAACCCCTGGACATTTAGTGGTAACTACATGGCTTTCAGATAACTCTTTTTAAATTTTTTCTTAGTGTCGTCTCAGTTCATCGTCTACTATACCTCTACAGTAAAAAAAAAAATAAAATTAAATTTAAAAAAATCTCTAAACCAAAAGATTTTGTGACCTTTCCATCCCTGGCAGTGTTCAAGGCTTGATGAGGCTCTGAGTAACCTTGTCCTGTGGAAAGTTCCCTGCCCATGGCAAGAGGGTTGGAACAAGATGATATTAAGGGTCCCTTCCAAGCCAAACCATTCTACGATACTATGATTCTATGCCTGCAACAAATGGAAATACTGCCTCCTTTCTCTGTGATATGTCATATGGTGGGTTCATGTGCCTTCTTTCTTTTTTTTTTTCCTTTTGGTATTTTTTTTTTTTAAATTTTTGCTGTGGGAATTAGGTAACATTCTTTCAGTTTTTGTTGTCAAAAATCCCATTTTGATGCTGTTCTTAAATTCAGTAATGGGTCTACTTCTTTTTCTTCCAGACAGAAAACTGAAGCTGTTGTTTTGTAATCTACAACTTAACATTTGTTGCTTTCCGATAATCCTGATGATCTCGGGATCTATAAAGTGCATTTGTCTTTTTAGAACACCTGTTTTTAGGGGCCAGAACACAAAAGTACAAGTGTAAACCATCATCCTTCCAGCTGTATGCCAGAACATCCTGCTTGACTAGCCCTAAAACAGAAAAAGTGAAAATATTCAGTGAGGCATTTTCAAGTTACTCACTACAAGTTTGGAAATGTATTATGCCTCATGAGAAAACATGGGATTGATTGATTTTATTCTATCCAAAGGAGGTGCTGTCGTTAACTGTGGGATAACAGGTACAACCATTTACTCTCTTCTAGTGCATATCCTGTGCACCTTTAAAGAGTGAAATATACCTGGTGAATTATTTCATTAGTAGGAATCTGGCTGTGAATTGACAATCTGTAAGCAGAACAAATCAAAACCTTTCCCATAAATTATCTGTTGACAATTAATCCTTATGCCTACATAATGCTTCAGATATTCTTGTGTGGAAGTGTCATTGGAAATAGAGTGATCAAATTAGTATTTGTAAAAGATCTTGGCTTTTTGCAGATATGTATCCCAGGGCTGTTTGATTTTAGTGTGTCTCTTTATGAGATCTGTTTGACGCTTTCTCATGGTTGGTACATTGGGGAAAGAAGAGGAAGAAGGTAGAACTTCATCCTCCTTATGTTTTCTAGTACCAATAACATCTTTAATTTCTGCATCACCGTTTACTTGGGATGTTAGTAGGTTTTTTCTTCTCTGCTTCATCATCTGCTTGATGATCTGCTTGATTACTGCTACAAGTATTGTATATACAGATATTTTTCAGGTGTTGACTGGGTCTTTCCATAAAACAGGTTTTGAAACTAAACAGTGAACAGAAAAACTAACGGTGAGAAAAAGAAAAATACAAATGTGGACAATGCAACTGCATAAGGGTCCCCAAGGGCCTTTTCTGCCATGACAGCCAGGGTGACAGCACAAAGATGTAGTGGCCTGGCTTCAAGAATACAATTGAGACAAAGCTGAAGAACAGTGAATGGGGAATGGTGGGTGCCAAAAGATGAGATTTGCAGCAGTGTTTAGTAGACTAAACAGGGAATGGCTAAACCAGCTATGAGGGAGTGCCAAAGGGGTTGTATCCGCCTTTCTCCTTGATTCCCATGCCACTACAGCCAGGAACGTGAGTATAGAAAGTGTGTAAAAAGCACACTCTTTTGGAGCGCAAGCCACTCACTGCCTTCTTTTTGCGGCAGAGCTCTTCAATTAGAGCATTCTCTGGCAATATGTGTGTAGGCTTGATTCCTGAATTTCCTGGATGGAATTAAAAATCCTACTTCACAGCAGAGGTTCAAACCAAAGCATTTTGCTGAGGTGGAGAGTTCTTGGCTAATGCTGGAACCAGATACCTCCATCATTCAGCTGAAAATCTGTCTCTTGCACTCTAAGCAAAGAATCTGTCAGCTTGCTTGCTGTCAGCTGTTGCCTGTCTTCAGTAACACAACTTCAAGCACCTTCAGAAAGCTTAGTTTCCTGCTAAGCCATAAACAAATAAACTATATGTAGGAGACACAGGAAAAGCTTTCAAGCTCTTTTGCACATAAGCCCTTAATGCCTGCACTTTGGAAAACTTTGTGCTTCTTTAGATTTCATGCAACTTTTCTGCAAAACAATTTATCTAGTGGGTGAGACTGAAGGAAGGAAAAAGTGACTATTCTTAACTATTCTTAGTTTTTTGAAGAACAAAAAGTATATCAAGCAATTTTTCATCTATAAAACGGAAAAGTTGCCAAAAGAAATACAAATAGTTTTTAGGAAGCTAAAGATAATAGAAAGTGCACTAAAATTATTAAATTAGATTAAATAATATATCTTTTAAGGACACAATTACTGATAAAAAACCCACTTAGTTAAGCATTTTAGTGTCCTGCCTCTATGTTTACCAGTCCCCTCTGCTTATGGTATTTCTCCATCCAGCTTCAGGCAATTTAATTTTTCTTACTGACTACTTTAACTCTAAGGGGATACAATGAGTTTTTGGGGCAACATGATTCCACCTCAGGGAGCATCTGTGACTAAGAACTTGTAACCAGCTTAACCCACTGACCCTTAAAGTTAAGGTCTGTGTAGGTAGTTATAAATGTGTAATTATGTCACTCAAGGAGACTAAATATTAGGAGATATTGTCCAGAGCCACAGAATCAAGAGCAGTCAGGAGTAAAGCCAATATATCCTAGATCTATGTGCTGTTTACTAATTGTATTGCAAGTTGATATTCAGTATGCTGCATATCAGGTTTAATTAACCTGGTTGGTATTTATAGTTAACGTAACGGTGGTTTGGGACACAGTTCAGTGAAGGACTGCACAGGCACTGAACACTGCACAGCAAATGTTTAGCAGGTGAAACCCCAATGCCACCTGTAACAATACATGCAATACTGTAGACATCAAGTACATACAGTATACATATTTCGTGTGTTACATACCAGTAGTCAAGGAAATTATATCTTATTATTGGCACGGCCATAGAAATACATGAAAAATTCTTCCTCTATGAATAGAAATAACATCACTATTAAAAATATTAATATAACATTTGCTTTAGCATCTTATCTTTGAAAATTATGTCTCCTGAAAAAAAACAGTCTTTGAAAGACCATGTCTTCATAACACTTCCATGAAACCTGAATTATTTATTTTGTGAAAACTATAGAACTACTGTGGTTCGTCTGTGATGTGGAATCATAAGAAGACTATCTAAGGAATATAATTTTGCTAGCCCAGTCTAATCTTTGAGTTATCAGTGTCTATTACAATGGGTCTTGCTGAGAACAGTGGTCTACTGAAACCGTCAAGTCTTTTTTGTGAGGTTTTGTATCCTAGACAAGTGGTCGTAACTTAGTGATATTTCTATCTTGGCTGAGTTTGCACTGTCATTGAAAAAAAGTTATTAGTTACACAGCTATAAATTACTGGGAAAGATATGATGTTTCAAACTCTACTGTGTGATAAATTGAGCCTGAAAAATCCCTGGATTCTATTTTATGAAAAGGCTTACAGGGACTCACAGAGACAACTGAATAAATGAAAGACTTAATGGTGAGGATGAGGATGGACTGACAGGACAATAAAAGAATACTGCACTGCTTATCATATGATCTTCCAGCTCCCAGCAGCATTTCAGACATTGGGTAGAATATTGACTTAAGTGAGTTAAGATATCTTTAGCACATTATAGTACAGTTTATATTGTTTCCATATGGCTGTTATTAACTTGCATTTCAGAGTTACTGCTGTCATCATTAGATTTCAACTTAAAAAGAATGAAACCAAAAAGCTTCTGGTACTGCATCCAGGCCTATTTTCAAACATGGTGGTAAAAAGACAAAGCCAGAAGTGCATCTTCTCTACAAGGCTGTTTCGTGCCATAGCAAATTGACATTGTGCATTGGATTATTGGTGATGGTGTCTGTTGTATTTTTAGAGCCTTATACATTCTTAATGAAGGCTTCATTCTTTGAATAAATCCATACCTAGGTAATTGTGTGATTTCTGCAAATGTGTTCATGAACCACTCTGATTCATGGCCTTTCTGAAGAAGTGGGAACTAGGTTTGCAGCAGTGTTAGGGATAGGAGGAAAGCAAATGAATATTGTCAGGTTATCAGTTTCTCCTAAATATTTTTTATCATCTGAATGAACACTCAGAAAGCTAAAAGATGAATTGCCACTGTGACAATCTTTTCTGGAAAAAAAAGTCTGCCCCAGCATGTACACTGCTACCTAATATAACCTTGTACAGACAGATTTTTAATTCTTATTGACAGCAATTACAAGGCATCTTGGAAAACACATGCTAACTAGAGGCAATAAATTAGCAAATTAAAAAAAAAAATCATTTTTGCTTTGTAATCCTTCAGAAGCCAAGTTAATTGAGATTGAGAGATTACTTCTAGTGTATATTGCACTAATTTTTCATACTGACGTATTTTTCCTTTCTGCATACCCATGGATAATGCAGTCCTTAAGGATTGTATAGTGTGCTTTAATATCACCTGTATATGAGTGTTGAGTAAAGGAGAGGCATACAAAGGAAGACCAGATTTTAAATAATTTTTTTCATTTTGAAAGCAAAGCAATGACAGGCAATTCTTTGTGTATTATTAGTAGTTGGGTGCTGAAATGTGATATTCATCAGTACATAAAGAAAGATTGGAATGGCAAGTGAGGTTTGCGGTACTGAAGCATTACTATGAAGTGCTCAGAAAAGGCTCTTCATTTTTCAAGTGCAGAAGGTTACCAGGTAAACTTCAGTGAAATCAGATGGGAAAAGTTGCAGTACTTTGGGGGGAAACTGGAATTATGGCATTAATGAAGGGGTTTCACACTGATTAACAACAGGTTGTACCTCTGTTCTTTGTATTACTTTGAGTCCAGATTGAGTCCATAACAGATCTGCCAAGGATGTCAAAGGAGATTTGTATGGAGAGACTATAGGTAGAACAAGGTCTTAATGTAGCAGTTAAACATACTTATTTTTTTAGATGTTACTGCATTTTATCTCCTTTTTTTCTTACCAGAGTCGAGATTAATTGCTCAAGAGATGATATTTCATGTTTGGACTCATATGTTTATCAATTCTTATCTGTTACAGTGAGTTTTACAGCACCTCTAGTTAACAAGTTAGAAATGGCAACATGTTTCTCTCTTTACAAGGCCTTTTAAAGGCCAGTCTATTCAAGAACTAACACCTAAATTATTTTTACTTTTAACCCAATAACCAATTACCCATGTCCTGCAATGTGGAATTTTATATCCAATTACAAAAGTACCACTTAGAGACCCACAAAGAAGAAGGGGAAAAAGAAAGAAACCCCCACCCTAAAACCTCCATCTTGCTCCATATATATTACTATATTCTAAAACCTTAAATTCCAAATTTTCCACCATGAGTTATTACACACTTCTATTCAAACTATACAGCAGTGATCCTAGTTCTGTTATTCAGTTTTGGAAGTCCTCTCCAAAGCCTCAGGTCAAAAACAGTATTTTCCTGGGAGTCAGTGCCTGTCAGCACAGAAAGCCCAACACCCTCAGTTTCCAGGGTTCCGACATAATGAAACTGGATAGATGTAACCTAGCATTGTCATTTAAAAGCTACATGAAGTTTTGTGGCGTCCTTCTGTAGTTATTGCAAACAGGGAAGGACATCCAGGGAAAATTTATCCAAGTTTCTCAAGTATCTTCTGTTCAAGGTGGACCATAGAATCATAGAATTTGCATTGGAAGGGACCTTAAAGACCATTTAGTTCAAACCCCCCTGCCTTGGGCAGGGACACCTTCTCCTAGATCCATTTTCTCAAAGTCCCATCCAACTTGGCTTTGAATACTTTCAGGAACTGGGTACCCACAGTTTCTCTGGGCAACCTGTTCCTGTGTCACACCACACTTACAGGAAAGAACTCATAACTCTAGAGTAATCCTGAAAGTAAATTCTCCTCTGCTGCTTCTGAACTACGGAATAGTGATTCTTCTATAATTTAAGGTAAGACCTGAAGTGTTTTCTCAAGCGCCTTCAACTTGGTCACTGCATTGCAAGATGATAGAGGGGATCTATAAAATAATCCTAACCTTCTTTTGCAGTCAGTGGTGAACATCAGAGGTTTTCAGAGGAGCTCCACGTGTGTTTTAGGGCTTTCTTCAGGTAAATAAAAGGAAGTGATGGCACTGCAGTGGTGTCTGGACTCATGTTCTAGAGTGTATGTGACTGCAAATGCCTGTGCATAAGGCATCTCTGTCCATTTCCTGTTTTTCAGTGAATGCCTCAGTTAAACTAGATTCAGTCTGGAGATCAGAAATCAGATGCCAAGACCAGTCCTGACTGGTGGCACAGGAGATGGGATGGAGACTGCAACAGGCAAGCTACAGTGCCAGGCACTGTTCCAAGTCTGTCGGTCTGGACTCCATTATAGTCTGGGCCTAGGCCTAACAGAAATCTTCCAGACAGAGGGCAGGAAGGAGTTTGGAGCTTGCAAGGGTTGGGGATCACCCCCAATAAGCATTGGCTTAACTGACTTTGGCCACCCCATTTTAGGGATTAAAGAGTGAAGATTAATTCCACACATGTAAAATTTTTTCACTTCAAGAAAACCTTCAGAAAGGAGTTTAATGTGTTATAAGTGATGCTACCACCACCAAGTAGACTTTTGAGTCCTAAGTGCCACTCATGCCTGCATTTTACTTGCATGGACTTTGCTTGGACTACAGATTCTACAGCTTTCCCTAGAGACCAGTACTTAGCTCTTTTCAAAGTTACTACAGCAGTGTTTTTATAGGCATAAAAAACTGATGGCATCATTGCCTTTCTGCACTGTTTTGTAATTGCACCAATAAAATAGACAATTGATATTGTAAGAAGTGATCTGCACAAGAAGCAATACGGCATCTCTTACTCTAAATCACAAACTCTTGCTCAAATTAGAGATTTGGTTTTAAATTTCTTCTTTGAGGTAAGTATTTTTCCAGCTTGGCATTGCCATTGCACAATATGAACTATATTTGGTAGTTTACTGTTTGCTTTCAGTTCATAAAATACTGAAACTTTGTTAGAGTGATAACACAGAATATATTTTGTAAATT